>NW_016828021.1:474141-511653 GCF_001698545.2 Rhinopithecus bieti
TAAAAAAAACAATTTTTTTTTTTTTTTTTTTTTTTTTTTTTTTTTTTTTTTTTTTTGGAGAAATGACAATTGGTATCTTGGTTTTTCAGATTCGAGTGATGTATTCTGTGGATTATTCAGGTTGCTGAGCTTCAAAGCACAGCCCAAGACTTGAGATTCTCATGCAATTACAAGATTAAAGTGAGATGAATTGGCACTCACAGTTGTGGCAGGTGGCCCCACTGTATCCTGTCTCATCACAAGTGCATCTGAAGCTGTCCCATGTTTGCGAGCACTTCCCACCATGCTCGCAGTGATTGGGCACACATCTGTCAGAGAGAGAGACAAACAGAAATAAACCAACAAACAAATGAGATTTACGAGTGGCCAAATTCCAAGCTGTCTGGGCAATATATCATTTCAATGCCAGGTTGCCTTACCAAGGCAATTAATCCTTGTTAGTTTAAGCAGATTAATATGATTCATGATTGAAGGTGCCAAGCGCAACAAAGATGATGTATCACAGTCCTGGTGCTTCCCATTTTTGAGTAAACAGTAGACACTAACAAACAACTGAGGGATTTACTTGAATATCACAGATTCATTTCATTTTTCTTTTACCCCAAAACAAAGACAGCAGCTAAATTCCCTCCTGGTGAAAGATCGAAGAAAAGTTGCCTTATTTCTTGTTTTATTATATTCTTTATCAAGCCAAATACTGACTTAAAGAGGGGTATCGCCAACTTTTTCATAGCAATTTGAGTTTTTGAAATAATGTCATAATAACAGCAATGAAAATATACTAACCTAGAAAGAAAAGACTTCTAAGACTTCCAAACACCTATTTCCCACTGGATAACTAAAGCAGCCTGCTTAAAGAGGCAGCAAGCATAATACAGAGGAAAAAGATACAGGTTTTCTTTTCAAATCTGTATCTTTTTATTAAGATGACTAATTGTAACTACGTAACTTAATCTTTCCGAACCTTAGTTTTCACCTTTGAAAAATAGGATAATTCTATCTTACAAGTAATTTTAAGGTTTGGAGATAATGTTCATGAAGTATTAATAGACAATTAATAGGCAGGAAATAGTGGGCCAATAAATGGAAGCTGTAGGTATCAGAAACACAGCCTCCAGGGCACAGCTTGACTGTACCTCAGAAACTGAGAGGCTGAAATTGGTCCTGAAACCTCCCTGCTTCAATGGCACAAACCCTTTCCTTCCTCCTGGTTCCATCCATCCGCTCATCCCTCCCATCAGTTCCTCTCTCCATCTACCCCACAACCTGATTTTTGTTATAATCCTGCTGAAGATGCTCACAGATAACAAAGGTATTCATTATGATGTACCAGTATTCACAAACGAGATCTAGACTTTCATAGGGAACTGTCAAGAACAGGAAAACTTCCCCAGATTAAAATAGCAGAATCTATAATCATGGGTCACAGGAAAAGGACAGATAAAGACCCACCCTACAAGCAACCCCTTTATCATAATGCCCTAGCAGTTCCTTGCTACAAAATCTGATAGAGCTGGCCTCAGAAATAGCATTCTCCAACTCCTGTTCCCAATTGACCACTAGCCATGCCTAAATTCACCTGTAGCAGGGCTTGGCTCAGTTTGGCATGGAGCCCCTGGCTCTGAGTAGCTGTACTGTTCTTCCACAACTTTTTACAAACTTTCACTCCTGCAACAAACATGGATTGAGCACTTGTATGCACAGAACTATGGAAAATAGAAGATGACTAAGACTGCACTCACAGCTTGCAAAAGAGCTCATAGTTCATATAGAAGTAGATACAGTATGTATGAAAACTACAGCGCAAGGAAGAAATGAAAAACAGCATAATTCAGGGACAAATAAAGTACTATGGGATTTCACATGAGGAATCACACATACATTTTGGGCACGATTGAAAGCTTTTAGGTTGAGACTCAATAAATGGACAGGACTGTAAGAGAAGAAAATGAGAGGAAGAACTCTGGGGAAAAACACAACATAAACAAAAGCATCTTGTTGAATTATTATGAGGGATGGAAAATTCACCCTAAGTTTAATAGACACTTACTTTTTATAAAATATGGGCTCAGTGTTATCAAGGCTACAAAGATGTTTCATCTCCAAATTTGAGTGGAGGTGGGTGGGGATCTGATTCATGAAAAACGCAAACCCAGAAGAATTTGATGAGTCATAAAAGGTATATGAAATGATACAGAAATTTGGATACTAGAGGAGTTACAGGTGGATGATAAACAAAGGGCTTCATAAAGTTCAGAACATTTCACCTGGGCCTGAAGAGTTGTATGTTTATGATTAAAATGTTGAAAATCGTTCCTAGCAGAATAGGTGAGGAAAGCACTGATAAGGAGGTGGAAGAGTGAAAGTGGTGGGCAGTCCAGGGTTGTGAGGGTCCTTTCCTATGCCCACTATTCTGTATGGGCCCTGAGGTGTGGGGACACACACAGCAGAAGGTGTTTACATCCAGAGCAGGTGGTTCTCCACATCATGGAAGGGAGCAATGGGCCAGATACTTCAAAATTATATGAAACTAAAACATCCTTGATACTTAATTTTGGAATTCAGTACGTATATGGTGTTGTATGGTATATTTACTTTCTAAATTATTGTGGGTTAATATTAGCTCAGCCTAATATTGAAAGTAATTTACATCAGCTCATTATATCAATTAATTCGAGGGAAGTAGTGCAGAAGTGTACTGAGTAGCAAAGGAAAACCAGGCTGGAATCTAAATGTGGTGTAAATAATGGGCAAAGTAAAAAATCGTCTTGATGATAGAAAAGATTACTGTGTTCTTACACGCATGCAAAAAGCATATATCCATCAAGTGAGATTAATGAATACAAGTCATCCCTCTGTATCTGCGGGGGGATTGTTCCACACCTCCCCCCACCCCATAGATACCCAAATCCACACATTTTCAAGTCTCTCTTATAAAATGGTGTAGTATTTGCATTTAACCTATGCACAGCCTCCTGTATAATTTAAATAATCTCTAGATAACTTAGATTTATCATTGTGTTGTTATTTTTTATTTTTTTTCTATCTGCCATTGGTTGGATCCACAGATGGATTTACAAATATAGAGGTCCAACTGTACTTAAAAATTCAGTATTAAGGATTTCTTTGAAAGTATTTTTTTATTTAGATGAAATTTTAATATTTTCTTCTTTGAATATTATTTTTATTATTTATAAATTTACTTATTTATTTTTGAGACAGAGTCTTGCTCTGTCACCCAAACTGGAGTGCAGTGGCACCATCTCGGCTCACTGCAACCTCCGCCTCCCAGGCTCGAATGATTCTCCTGCCTCAGCCTCCCAAGTAGCTGGGATTACAGGCATGCACCATGACAACTGGCTAATTTTCATGTTTTTATTAGAGACAGGGTTTCATCATGTTGGTCAGGCTGGTGTTGAACTCCTGACCTCAAGTGTTCACCCACCTCAGCCTCCCAGAGTGCTGGGATTACAGGCATGAGCCACTGCCCCTGGCCAATTCTTATTTTTAAAATTGACATTCTCCCTATGATGATTATGGGTATTCTAATTCTTAATGGTGGAAAATGTTTTATTTCCCAACCAACTTGGTTCAGATATAATTGCAAACCCTATCACCATATATATTTTTTAAAAAGTTAGGACGAGTTGCCAAGCAAAACAAAATACTAATTAACCTAGCTGCCCCTTTCCTATTATTTCTTCTGTATTTCCACAGAACCAGTAACCTATGTCCAATACACTATGATTACATTGCTTAGCAATGGTTTGTTGAGCACCTGTCTCTTCTGAACTGAGAGTCCTACAATTAAGGGGTTTTATCTTACAATTCTTTATGTAACTAGGTACATGCTCAATAACCACCTATTGACATGTTGACTGAAAGAACGGATGAATGCAATACTAGAAAGTTACACCACCAAGAAACTGAAGTAATTTCAGAAGAAATATCTCTTTTACTGTGAGAAATATAGATTGTTTGTATCTATGATTTTATTCTCAAATCCAGACTCTTACGCTAATAAACTAATTTTTTTAGTAGCCACAAGGAATGTGTAATTTGTTTCTTAGCGTGTCCTAGCTTAGAAGTTTGATTCACATAAAAAATGAATCAAAATGACTCGACTGCTTCTACTTGAGAATGACTTGACCGGGATCAGGAAGGTACAGGGGAGAAGTTGGCAGGTGTCAATTTCTTGTGATCAAGGGACTCCAGAAGAAGGGATGCATCCAATGAACTCGGGCTCCAGACAGCCCTGCCTTCTCCGTCGAACTCATACTTTTAGTTCCAGCTTCAAAATGCTTTAGAATCAAAATGCATTTTATTCATATAAAATTCATTTAGACTTCAATACTTACAAGACAAACGAAAGCTATATTTTGGAAGGTCAAATGGGCTGCAATTACTTAAGGCAAAATAAATCAATATGGACAGAGAGTGGCTGCTTAGATGGATGTCACAATTTAATGCAGGGCTATGGATGACATTTGCACTTTTATTTTACCCATAGCATCTCTTTTATTTCTGAACTTGATTTTAAATACAAAGCATTGGGAAATTTGGGATTCACAAATAGAAGAAACTCCAGATTTGTTTGTTTGTAGTAGCTTACTTTGTAGTAAATGGATATTATTTAACTAAGCAGGGATAGTGGGAGAAATTTTATTTCAAATCCAAAAAATGTTAGCCTGACAGCATAACTGTAATGCCTTGCTAATCATCAACGCACCTTGAAGGTTTTTTATCTACAGTGTTTAAAGTTAAAATAGACATTTTAAAATAAAATGAAATCAAATCTTTGTGTTACCTTTAAAACCATATTTGGTTTTGTAAAACCTGACATGAAAACCATAGTCATAGCACCATGACTCCAGAAATGCACATGGAAATGTGTTCTGGTGGTATCAAACAGCAATTAAGAGTGCCGTGTGTATCAGAGTAACTTGCTGTTCTGTATAAACAGAATCTTTGGGACTCAAAAGTAGTGTTTCTCAAACCTGTGTGTAGATAGGAATCTCTTGAAAATCTTAACGATTCTGATTCTTGCAGTCAGAATTGGAGTCTGGGATTCTGAAATCCTAACAAGGTCCCAGGTGATGTACATGTGGTCGGTCAGAGAACCACGCTTGGAATAACAAGGCTCTAGAGCATCACACTTCTCTGCAGCGGGGGCTCAAAGGAGAATGCAGATGCTGAGTAGGAGGAGAAACAGCCCAGGAAGGGAGCACAAGGAGGGAAGACAGCCTGCAGCCGGGGTTACCATGATCTATTCAGTCATTTCTCCTAAGACTACTTTTCCATAGGTCTTCCTACCATGTTTTAATCTGATCCACTCAGAGTGACATATAATAATCTTTGTCATCTCATTCAGTAAGTTAAATCATTTCTGCACCTGATTGTAGACTTCATAGAATTCAGAGAAAGTGATCACTGACTATAAAGGCAGTTTCATTTCTTCGTAAAATCAAGTTCAGCATTCTTAATCCCAGGGTCAGCTAAGACTTTCCCCGCGCTTACATCACATACAAATAACAGTGCTAGAATATTTAATTTGCTTTTAGACTAATGCCATTTTTACACCTGGACATTAAATATGCCTTGGTCTAAACTTTAGCAAAGACTGCTTCTAGGTTACTGATAGCTTATTTTTGTAAATGATTAGACCATTATTTAAAACAATTTATAAGTTATTATTCCAGTATAAATTGCCTCCTTAATTTATGAGTTTTTCCCTTCATCTCAGCATGAAATTTTCTTTTTGCTTATTAAGACAAGAAATATATTTAGAATGCTTGCTTCCTTGACTACTATTTTTCACACTCCTGACTCTCAGAGCTGTTTCCATAATCATAGCATTTCTTCTGCATTACCTTCTACCTTGATCTCAACAATATTTGAGTACTTTTCTTTCTATACTAATTAGATTTTGATTTCAGTTGAAAGGATATTCTCTATGGAGTGTCTTCTATTTATTTTATTCTGCCTTCTATTTATTTTATTCAAATAGAAATTATATAGAAAAGTGATCACAATTCCCGTAACTAATTTAATATTTTATTACTACATAACATTATAGGGGTAAAACTAGAAATGCTAATGTAATGTTGGTGGAGCTCCTTCGTTTACTTTATAGAACTATTTAGGCCGGGGCGTGGTGGCTCAAGCCTGTAATCCCAGCACTTTGTGAGGCCGAGACGGGGCGGATCAGAGGTCAGAGATCGAAGACATTCCTTGGCAAATGTGAAACCCCCACCTCTCTACTAAAAATACACAATAACTAGACCTGGGCGACGGGGTGGGCACCTGTAGGCCAGCTACTCGGGAGGCTGAAGCAGGAGAATGGCGTGAACCCGGGAGGGTGGAGCTTGCAGTGAGCTGAGGACCGGAAACTGCACTCCAGCCTGCGGCGACAGAGAGAGACTCCGTCTCAAAAAAAAAAAAAGAAAAAATAAGGAACGATTTAAATGCTAAGATATTGTACCTCCAACATTATGCCCAAACTTTTCATTAAAAAAAATCAAGCCTATTTGGTCTACATCTATTGATCATTATTTTGCTATGATGAGATAAGCAACTTAACTTGGGTTTTCTGCCTTTTAAACCTTTTTTATTATAATGAACTAGAGTTCACTTTATCTCATTTTGCTAATTTACTTAGAGCTCTACTTTTACAATATATTCCTCATTGTTTTGTAAATAAAATGTCTTTTGAAAGATTGCTAGCTCACAGGAGAAGAATCTGCAAAACCATCTGTCTATTCATCTGTCTCCAGGTTGAACTATTAAACCTAAATAAATAACCTTAAGTTCCTTTAAATCAGTCAGTCACCTGCTCCACGTAAGATACTCTAAAACAAACTCTGAGAAACAAAGAATAAAGGAAGTTTCATTCTCAAGAAACTGTATTTATTCATGCAAACATAATTAGCAAGTGAGTTCTATATATATATATATATATATGCCAGATATGAGAAATGTTGGTACAGAATGAAGATCATAGGCCACTGTTTTATGTATGTACAGAAGTTTTATGGAATAACAGATCTTTGAAAGAAAGTTTAGACTTGAGTAGCCTGGAAGGAGGAGGAATCCCCTTCTACATGGAGGGAAGGCAAGGGCCTGCACGTTTAGTTAAGCACAGAATGTGGTTGTGAAGTAATGAATCAGTGAGTTTGGCTAGAGAAGAAAGTTTGCACACAGCAATGAAGATCACAGCAGACAGTTGTGGGTGCCCACACCGCGGCCCTTTCCCCTTTCTTCCTGTCATCCCCTTGCTCTTGCTCAGGTATCCAGCCTCCTTCATGTGGCCTGTGCCTTTTGGAAGGGGTTGCTATTTCAGTCTCCAAGGAAGAAAAAGGAAAGAGCCAGGCTTCTTAACAAAGTCATTAAGCTGTTGCACACTCTTCTGCAAAATTTACAATCCTCTTCTATAGCAATAGAATTTACATCTTGACATAGAACCACCACTAGTTACAGACAATATTTTCAAGGCTTTAAGTTACGTGGCCCTGTGACTAAGTTGAAGGCAATGGAAGTGCCATGGGCAATGTCTGGATGAAGCCCCTAAAGGGAAGGATATGTAGTATTTCTCCTTTTTTTGTCCTTCCCAACCTCCTTCCAGAAATGAACCTGTGATAGTGAGAACTGAAGAAGCCATCTCAGAACAAAAGAGGGAATAAAATGAAAATATCTAAGTAATCTGAGCTTTGGATAGCATATCAGCCCTGGGCCACCTACCCAAAAATTTTCATGAGAGAGAAATAGAATTCTGGATGTTTTAAGCCACCGTTATTTTGGGACTTTATTATAAAAACAAATTGGCCAGGTGCTGTGGCTCACACCTGTAATCACAGCACTTTGGGAGGCCAAGGCAGATGGATCACCTGAGGTCAGTAGTTCACGACCAGTCTGACCAACATGGTGAAACCTTGTCTGTATTAAAAATACAAAAATTAGCTGGCTGTGGTGGCGGGTGCCTGTAGTCCCAGCTACTTGGGAGGCTGAGGTAGGAGAATCGCTTGAACCCAGGAGGTGGAGGTTGCAGTGAGCCAAGATCGTGCCATTGCACCCCAGTCCGGGGGGACAGAGTGAAACTCCCTCTCAACAACAATAACCAAAAAAAAAAAAAAAAAAAAAAAAAAAAAAAAAAAAAAAAAAAAAAAAAAAAAAAAAAAAAAAGAGAGAGAGAAATAGAGAGAAAAAGAAAAAAACAACAAATACATAAATACATATATCCTAACTAAAATAGGACTGCAGTTCCTCTACTTTGATGCTGACCTATATCTTGCCTTCTTATTACAACAAAATACGTTTGGTGACTGCTATTATTTAAGTCATTTATGTGTTGCCTTATATGCAGCTGAAAACAACTGAACTGACAGATGTTAAATGTACAAACATAGGTTGGGTTCAGATTGTAAAATGTATTAATTATTACATTAGGGATTTTCTTGGAGAATGTAGCTTTGTTTGTTCATTCAACTTATATTTATTGAGCACCTACTGTGTAAACTCTGCCATTTGATTATAGTTTCTTATCAAGAAGCTAAATAGCAGGAAACAATATTTATGGGAGATTGTATGATGATCTACAGTCAATTCACTGTTCAAGGGATTTTTGAACTTTATCCAGAGGCAAAATAAAGCCAGCCATCGAGAGATGCATCATGGAGATATATTCTCTTCACTGCTAACAGAATGGTTTTAACTAGCTTTAGCATTTAGAACATTTTTTTTTTTTTACTAGGCATGGAAAGTACTGAAAGTCTTCAAAAATGAACTTACTTGATAAATTCGTATTTTAAAATATTAAGGTAGTAATAGGCGTAGGATAGACAGGAAAGGGAAAAACTAAAGACCAGATAAACTGAACAGCTATTTTAATGCTCCAAGTAGAAAATCTTAAAAACCTGGAGTAGAATGAGACCACAAGAAACCCAAAAGGATTAAAGAGGTTACATTATTCATTTATTACTTGGAGGTAAATGAATTAAGATGCCTCAGATATTCTGTGTGTAGAAACCAGTGATAAGCAGTGGCATTTTCAGTTTGAGGTAATAACTTTTCTTATTTAACAAGGAAGTTTCGAACCTGACAGGTTTTGATAGAAATTCTTAGGAAAATAAATTTTAAATTTAAACTCATAATTTGTTTTCTCATAATGGGTTAAATTTAGAATAATTGTAAACTATACTTCTCCCCTAAAAAATATTTAGCCTTAATTCCATCTCAACTCTTTTGTTGGAGGAAAAAAGATGACCATAACAAAAAGATACAAGAAATATTGTGCCCCAAAGTACATTTTCTGAAATGCACAGGAATATGTAACATGATGCTTGTTTTAAGTATCACGTTTGAGTTATCTGCTTCTCTGCTTCACGTCCATAGATACATTTTATTTCACCACAACCTGCTGTTTTTTTTTTTTTTTTGAGACAGTCTCTCTCTGTCCCCCAGGCTGAAGGGGCGGGATGTGATCTCGGCTCCCTGCAACCCCCATCTCCTGGGTTCAAGTGATTCTCCTGCCTCAGCCTCCTGAGTAGCTGGGATTACAGGCGCCCGCCACCACGCCTGGCTAATTTTTGTATTTTCAGTAGAAAACGGATTTTCGCCATGTTGGCCAGGCTGGTCTCAAACATGACAGAGTCTCACTCTGTCCCCCAGGCTGGAGAGCAGTGGGGCCATCTCAGCTCACTGCAACTTCCGCCTCCTAAGTTCAAGTGATTCTCCTGCCTCAGCCTCCTGAGTAGCTGGGATTACAGGCGCCCGCCACCACACCTGGCTAATTTTAGTATTTTCAGTAGAAAACGGATTTTCGCCATGTTGGCCAGGCTGGTCTCAAACTCCTGAGTTCAAGTGATCCACCTGCCTCGACCTCCCGAAGTGTTGGGACTACAGGTGTGAGCCACCGTGCCTGAACAACCTGCTGTATCTTTGATTACAAAATTGCAGGGGCAGACTAGGAAAAGTTTAAGGGTAGGCATGAACTAGGAGAGAGAGTATATAGTGAAATGTAGGTGAAAGAAAGGAAGATGAGAGATAGAGGAAGCGAGAAAGACATCCAAGGTACTTAGATGTTGGGAGAATATAACCACAAACATTACTAATGGGAGACTTAAAAAGTCATGATGAATTCTAAAATTGATACAAAACATAAACACAGAGGCTGAGAATATTCTGAAATTAAAGCTCAATAGTTAAGATTATCAATAGTAGATAAAATATTTACTAGATCCACAGTAAATATAAACTAATATTGGTGCATTAAAATATAGATAGATCAATAGAATTAAAAATCCAGAAATAAATACAAAGATTCATACAAGTTATGTTAACAGTGGCATGTTAAGTCAGTGGAGAAAATGGTTTACTTAGTAAATGATGTAAGACAACCAGCCAATCATGTGAGAAAAAGAAGACGTCCCCTTCTTCCTTCACCAAAATCAATTCCAGATAGATGAGAGATTTAAAACATGGCAATAAAAAATAAAAGACATGGTGGAATACTTTTATAAACAACTAATACAGAGGGTCTTTCTAATGAAGACACAAATCCAGCAACCATTAATAAATTTCACTACATAATTTTTGTTTATATCTTGAGTGACCAAACATAGCCAAATCCAAAGACAAATTGGTAAGCATATTATAATATGGCAGACTAAAGGCCATTTTCTTAATCCTATAAAGAATACTCAGGAACTAATAAGAAACGTTTTGATTGGAATATGAGTAAAGGGTATGAACAGGGCAGTTCACAGAGAAAAAAAACACATAACTTTTAAACATATAGAAAATGTTCAACATCATTCATAATCAAAGCAGCACAAATTAAATTTCAATGAGATTCATTGAACATCTCTCTGATATTTAATGGGAAAAGCCTTCTCATGCACTTTTGATCACAGTGCACACTGGAGAACAATTTGATAAAGTCTATTAATTTCAAATGTGCATATATTGAGACCTAGCCATTTCATGTCTAAGAATTTATCTTATACATGCACTAGTGTACTTTCCCCAAATCATATTTTAAAATGTTTATTGCATCATTGTTTGTGTCAGCCAAAAAATCTAAGAGAAAATATTTATTGGTTAGAAACGTAGTAATAAATTAAGGGATTCTGTACAATGGAACTCCTGACAGCCACTAAAAAGACAAAGCAGATCTATGTGTACTGATAAGGCACAATCTCAAAAATACATTGCCAGGGGAAGAAAGCAAGAGGTATAGAACAGTGTTTATAATATGCTTCCATTTGTTTTAAATGACGATTGTTCTGGGTATTGTGTGAAAAGTGAATTGATTGTGGTGATGCATGAAGGTCAGAAATCTCCATTTTCCCCTCCAATCACTCTTCAGCTTTCCCCTCCCTGCCCTCAGCTCCATGAGGCGGAGTACACTGAGAGATCCTAAAACCTCTGACTTCTCCTTGATTGAGCTTAGCCAATCAGCAGGAGATTGGAGCGGGCAGAAGCTATCGGTCAGGCTACGCATTTTCCTGGTTCTCTCTTGTGAGGTTGCCTTCAGTCAGCCTTCAGTAAGAAAGTCAGTCACTTCTCTTGTCTGCCCTATGCTACACTATATTATAATGATTTGTTTTATTTTCAGTGTTTTGGTTGTCACAAGAATGTCACTTTTTTTTTTTTTTTTTTTTTTTCCAGGCAAAATCTTGCTCTTGTCCCCAAGGCTGGAGTACAATGGTGCAATCTCAGCTCACTGCAACCTCCGCCGTCTGGGTTCAAACAATTCTCCTGCCTCAGCCTCTCAAGCAGCTGGGATTACAGGTGACCAACTAATTTTTGTATTTTAAATAGAGACGGGGTTTCACCATGTTGGACAGGCTGGTCTTGAACTCCTGACATCAGGTGATCCACCCGTCTTGACCTCCCAAAGTGTTGGGATTACAGGCGTGAGCCACCATGCCTGGCCAAGAATGTCACACTTTTAAAAAAATTGTGGTTCATCTTGGTTCTTGAACGCATCTGAGCTCTCTAATATCTGCATCCCCTCATCTCCTTGGGCCTGGGTGGTGTGAGCTCTATAGCTGCTCTTCCTGGATTCCTGCATTTTCTGTGTAGGTCCTTTATCCCTTGTAATTCAACCATTTGTAAAAACAAAACTTTTTGAAAGTACCTGAATTTAAGTGGATCGGCTCTGTCCTCTTCGGAATGTTACTGATATCACAGAAATGGAGAATCTGTATTTATATCATCACCTATATCCACATCTATCTATCTACATAGGCATAAATATTCTTATCTGTGAATAGAATGTTTCTGAAAGGAATACATTGGATGCTAGTACAGCGGTTTCCTTGGAGAGGACCTGAGGTGCAGGGAAAACTTATATTTGACCATATTCCCTTTCGTATTATTAAAAATAAATTAAACCATAGGTACTCATTATTTTGTCAATGAAAACAAATTACTTAAATTAAAAAAAAATTCAGGAAGATAACTGGACCCTCAACACAATTACACAACCAGAGCAGGGGAAAATTTTCCGGCGCTGCCGCTATTTGAAAGGAGCGTCTCTGTTGGCGTGCACTCTGTGTCCTATCTCCTCTGGCTTTGTCAACCCATTCAACTGATACTTTTCCAAAACTATGCACTCTGTGTCCTATCTCCTCTGGCTTTGTCAACCCATTCAACTGATACTTTTCCAAAACTATCAACTTTTCTTCTGCATTAGTTCTCTCAATGTATAGTCATTTATGTTATCTAAAACAAATGACGAAACTCTCCCTTTCGGCCCCATAGCCTTCTCCAGTTCCTAATTTCCCTAATCCCTTCCATAGACAAATTCCTTGAAAGATTCCTTGAATTAAGCTCTTAACACTTCAGTCAACTCCAGTCTGAAATCCACTCTCATCTGTCCACAAAAGCTCCTTTTCTCAAAGGCATTCACAACCTCCATTTTCTCAGTCTGTGAACGTCTCTGAACTCACATTATTGCCCTGAGTTGATCCCTGTTTCTTCCTGGCCCCTCCTTAACTGCCTCAACTCTGAGTGCTGGCATCCTTAGGGCTCAGCCCTTGGCTTTCTCTAAGAAGGATCTAAACTTGTATCTGTAGTTGAGACTTTGAGAGTCTCAAAAACGGGACACTCCACCTGCTTCTTGATATAATCACTTAGAAGTATCAGAGGCATTGCAGGGTGAATATGGTTAAACATCTTTGGATGTTATTTCTCTAATTTTGATACTCTTCTGGTCACCCTTATTACAGTTCATGGTACCATGAAACCAGAAGTCATTCTTTACATTCCTTTCACTTCTACATCAGTCATTAACAAAGCTTTGTAAATGAAAGTTTGGAAACTTGCTCCAGTCTGTCCACTTTTCTGTGTCTCTGCCACTCCGGTTCAACCCATTAACCCCACTCACACCGTTTTGCAGCTCCTTGACTGGACTGCCCACTCCCAATCTTGCCTTGCTTTAATTCATTCTCAGTAAAATGCCAGATTAGTCTTTCACATGCCATGTTACTTTAAAAATCGTTGACGGGCTGAGTGTGGTGGCTCATGCCTGTAATCCCAGAACTTTGGGAGGTGGAGGTCGGTGAATCTCTTGAGGTCAGGAGTTTGAGACCAGCCTGGCCGATGGTGGGAAACCCCATCTCTACTAAAAATACAAAAATTAGCCAGGCGTAGTGGAGTATGCCTGGAATCCCAGCTACACAGGAGGCTTACGCAGGAGAATCGCATGAACCTGGGAGGCAAAGGTTGCAGTGAACTGAGATCATGCCACTGCACTCCAGCCTGGGCAATCACGTGAGATTTAGTCTCACAAAGAAACCCCCAAACAACAACAACAACAACAACAACAACAACAGCAGCAGCAGCAAAAAACAAACAAACAAAAAACCCTTCCTTTCATTTAGGAAGAAATGAGCTCTTGTATGTTTCTGCATGATCTGCTATCTGCTTCTCCACTGCCATCTCATGCCCCTCTTCTATAGCATAACCCACAGAGAAGCAAAGGAAGGGCAGGTGTCAACTGGACACTGAGCAGAAAAGTGTGAGGCTGCCTTTGCACACACATTTCTTTTTTTCAAATACACTCTTTTCCCCAATCTTTACAAAAAGATCTGTATTTTTTGGTTCTTCCCTTAAATGCAATTTCCCAAACCTTTCTCCTCTGTCTTCCCAATCTGAGGTAGTCACCACCTTCATCTACATTATCATTTGTCTACATATCTACATCTGCTGTCTGGCATTGAGTAGGTTACCAAGAAGTAATGGTTGAAGGAATTTTGAGTAAGTGAATATCAATTAGTTCAAACAGTTGGAAATGGCTGTCCGAACCGTTTTTCTTTTTTTAAAATATTTTGGCATATTTGCTTTATATGAACTATTTCAAGGAAAGTCATAGACATGACAAAACTTAAACATGCATCTGGTAAGAACATGATTCTATATAATCTCTTTAATTTATCAAAGTTTTTAGTTCTATACTTCTTGGGTTCATTGTCAGTCTTATTCATTGACCTGTAATTTCCATGAGAGTAAGGAACATGCCTGTTTCCTCAACACTCTTTATCCGTTGCCTAGAATACTGTCTGGCATTGAGTAGGTTCTCAAGAAGTAATGGTTGAAGGAATTTTGAGTAAGCGAATATCAATTAGTTCAAACAGTTGGAAATGGCTGTCAGAACTATTTTTCTTTTTTAAAAATATTTTGGCACATTTGCTTTATATGAACTATTTCAAGGAAAATCGTAGACATGACAATATTTAAACATGCATCTGCTAAGAACATGATTCTATATAATCTCAATACCATTATCCCAGTTAAAATACTTCCCTAATTTAACATCAAGTTCTTATTTCAGATTATTCCACGTGTCTCTTTTGTAAATAGCTACCATCATCTCCCAAACCGGATTCATTTAAGACTCTCACTTTCTGGAAATAATAGCCCTGTTGTCTTGTAGAGTTTTCCTTTGTAGTGTCACTAATTTAACTTCTAATATACCTTGGAACTGCCTGCAAACTGAAAGGTCTAAAGTTTTTGTAAGTTTCAGATTAAACTTTTTGTGCAAGAGTGCAAGGTGATGCTACGGTCTCCATCTTGCATCATACAGTTATGGCTTTTTTCAGACTGTTAAGTTTGGACACTTGGTTAGGTCATCTGATCGGTGATTAGGCTTCGTCTCCACTCCACTACTCTTAGTAAAACTCGCCAAAGATTTCCACATTGTAAAATCTAATCAGCAGCCAGCATTTGACCTGGAAGCATTCTCCAGTTGGCTTGCAAATTTCTACACTTGCTTGACGTTTCTCCTTTACCGGCTGCTCCTTCTCAGTCTGTCTTTTGCTGCCAGCCCAATCTTCATTTCCCTGAATTTTGATAAAACATTGGTGTGTCCCCAAGCTCGACCTTGGGCTGCTTGCCTCCTCTCTTAGTACTCATCTTGGTGATCTCATCTCATCATATGGACATCAGATTATATTAACCTCTCTGTGTGACATCTTCAGTCAGGTATCCACTAGACACCTCAAAATAAATAAATAAAACTTATTTTTGCCTCTGAAATTTTTCTTCTCAGTCATCCTCAATCACTTAATGGCCACTTCCTTCTTCCCGTTTTTCAGGTAGAAACGATCTTGGACTCCTCACATCCTTCGTCTAATCTTAGTTCCACCTAAAATCTTACCATTTCTACTGCTATTATCCTAATCCAACATACTATCATAGCAGGCTTGGATTATTTCTGTGGTTTCCTGGCTGGTGTTTGTTTTGCCTCATTTGTATCTCCTCTCACCCAACCTATTCTACTCTCATAGCAACCAGGCTGATCCTTTAAAAGTCTAAGTCTTGTTTAGATGGCTTCCTACCTGAGTAAAAGAAACCTTACAATGGTCTATGGAGCCCTAAATTACCTGCACTCCACCCCACCTCATTCGATTCCTATTGAATTCCTCCTGCTCACTCTGCCTTGTCCACCCCAGCCATCTTTGCTCTTCTCCCAGCGTTGCTAGCCGTGGGATCTTTGTGACTGCTAGTGTCTGCCTAGAATGCTCTTCTCCCACAAAACTTCATGGATAATTTTTTCATCACTTTTGACTTTTTGCACAATTGCCATCCCAATGAGGCCTGCTCTGATCACTCTGTTTAAAATTGCAGCCTGACCTCCTGGTGCTCTGCCCTGCTGTTTCTTTGTTTTACTCTCTTTGCTAAAATGCAGTGAAGGTGGGGATCTTTGTTCACTGGCATATAGTGCCTGGCACATGGCACATGCTTGATATTTTTTGAATGAATTTCACCCTACTTCAATTCAGGGTTTTCAGATCAGTATTTCATTAAAGGAAAGATTTAGTAAAGCACAATACTTCCTTAGTAAGACATTTCGGGAGAGGTTTCCCTGAACTACAGAACGGACATGGAATTGAACGGACATTTCGTAGGCTGGATTGAGGGTTTTGTGCTCCATTAATGATTACCACAAAGGAGTTTCATGTTTTAATTTTTTAGCTCTTTTGTGTATTCACTGTGAAAATAGGGCAGTTTTCGGCTGTCACGGCGGCTCATGCCTGTAATCCCAGCACTTCGGGAGGCCGAGGTGGGAGGATCACTTGAGCCTGGGAGTTCAAGACCAGCCTGGCCAACATGGCGAAACCCCATCTCTACTAAAAATACAAAAATCAGCTGGGTGCGGCGCCCTTGGGAAACTGAGGCTTGCAAATGGCTTGAACCCAGGAGACGGAGTTTGCAGTGAGCCCAGATTGTGTCACTGCACTCCAACCTGGGTGACAGAGTGAGACTCTGTTTAGGAAAAAAAAAAAAAAGAAAAAAAAGAAAAGAAAAGAAAAAAAAAAAGAAAATAGGGCAGTTTCCATTCTGCTACTTTCTTACATAATCTTTAAATAGTGAGGAAAGTCAAAGTGTTTCAGAACCATTTTTCTAACATATTTGTACATAGAAACAGAGAATGTCTCAGGCTGCTGACTTCCAAGTGAGTTTTAGTTTATCCCTTTTCTCTCAAATCTGGCACACAGTTTGAGTCTAGTATATGATCTCATGTCTAAAATATAATTATGCAATAAGTCTAATTGTCTGACTAAAGGATTTGTATAATCTCATCTATCAGAATGCTATTTCATTTATTGATGAAGAAAACACAATATTTAACATAAGTCCTGTTATCTGCAAAATTACTGAAGGCTTTATATATAGATACAACGCTTAGAAGAGCAAGACCAGACTTGGAGAAACCCAATAGTTAAGCAAATATATATTTTCACAAATTAATCAATATACACGTAATAACAAAAGTATACAAGAATACCAAAGCTATACAAGAATGAAAACAGCATAAATTTGTAAGTATTCTTTTTTTTTCTTTTTGAGACGGGGTCTTTCTCAGGCTGGAGTATAGGGGTTCAGTCGTAGCTCACTGAAGCCTTATACTCCTAAGGTCAAGCAATCGTGCCTCAGCCTCTTACATAGCTGAAACTACAGGCACATGCTACTATACCCGACTAATTATATTTAAATGTTTTCTTTTTTCTTTTTTTTATTTTGCAGAGATAGGTTCTCTATGTTGCCCAGGCTGACCTTGAACTCCTGGCCTCAAGTAATCCTCCCACCTTGGCCTCCCACAGTTCTGGGATTACAGATGTGAGTTATGTTGCTCAGGCTGGAGTGCAGTGCTGTGATCATCACTTACTGTAACCTCAAACTCCTGGGCTCAAGTAATCCTCCCTCTTCAGCCTCCTGAGAAGCTAGGACTACAGGCATGCACCACAATGCCTGGCTGATTTAAAAAAAATTTTTTTAGAGATGCGTTCTTACTATGTTGCCCAGGCTGGTGTCAGACTTCTGGCTTAAAGCAATTCTCCCACCTTGATCTCCCAGAATATAGGGTAACAGGTGTAGCCACAACACCCAGCCACATCTATTCTTTCTTAAAGAAATTACTAGTATGAGTAATTTTTATTGGAGAATATAATATTGTGCTAGTCATTTACTTATTTGTATTTAGTGGGTATAAGTGCAGATGTCTCACATCCACATATGGTTGATTTAAAAGTCTGAACTTGTAGTGTATCCATCACCCAAATAGCGAGTATTGTACGCAATAGGTAACCTTTCAATACTTACTCCCTGCATCATTTTGGAGGCCCCAATATCTATTATTTCACACTGTGCTTCCACGTGTACCCATCATTTAGCTCTAACTTATAAGTGAATTCATGTGGTATTTGATTTTGTTTATTTCACTGACATTGTATTTTCTTATGAGAATAATTGATGAAATGTTTTAAAGGAAGTGACGTTTTCAATAAAATTACCATGAAAGCAATCATTAAATTATTTTAAGGTTTATTCTTCTGAATGCGTACAAGTAGTTATAGCTACTTAATTATAGAACTGTTTTCAGTTTAACAAAATAGGACAATTTACAAATATATTATTTGAAGTGGGAAGGTCTCTTTTAATTACTTCACCATTTTTTTACAGCCCTGAAATCAAACTGAAACATCCCCTTAGATAAGCATCATTGCATTCTGATCTCCCAAATATTCACTAATGAAGAACAGTTGAAATGTCTTATTTTCAGTGTGGTTTTCCTTAAAAAGCATCAAATATGCTGCAATCAATATTCTGAGAAATAAGGAGACACAAACGGCTTCTAAAAGCCTACATAAGATACATTAATTTAAATAAAAGATATTCTCCCAAGGCAGAAGTGTGTAATTACTCAATTATTATTATTATTATTATTATTATTATTATTTTTGAGGCAGAGTTTCACTTTTGTCACCCAGGCTGGAGCACAATGGCATGATCTCGACTCACTGCAACCTCTGCCTCCCAGGGTTCAAGTGATTCTCCTGCCTCAGCCTCCTGAGTAGCTGGGATTACAGGCACCCACCACCACGCCCAACTAATTTTTGTATTTTTAGTAGAGACAGGGTATCACCATGTTGGCCAGGCTGGTCTCAAACTCCTTACCTCAGGCGATCAGCCCACCTTGGCCTCCCAAAGTGCCGGGATTACAGGAATGAGCCACTGCACAAATTTTTATTTTCTGGGATGCTCAGATGTTGGGGGTCAGAAAACATATCCCAAATGAAGGCCTCAGTGGCAGTCTCAGAAGCAAAAGTTTTTCTCTGTACTTTCCCTGCTTTCCTGTGTCTAGGTACCATTCTCCCCCAAGGTTAGTCATGAAAACTAGAATCCCTCTTCCCCAAAGTGGGTCATAGAAACCATAACCCCCTTTCCCCAAAGCTAGCCATAAAACCTAAAAATATCACTCTAATTTTCCCTCCACCATTCTGTGGAAAACCTGGCCATAAGAAATTATCAATACACAATTGATATATTGTATATTGTTTGATCGTAGGTCATAAAACCTCCATTCCAGCGAGGGTCCTTCCATACCCTGAAGGAAGGGATGCTGTAGAGAGAGGCCAAGAAGAACTTAGGCCTTGCTGGGTTTCCCCACTCAATCTATTAGCATTAGATCATACCCCTTTCCTTCAGTCATATTTCTTGATGGCTGCCCACACTTGGTTGAACCTAATCATTAAAAATGGACAATTTCCTCTGTATCTTTGGGCCTTCATTCTGCAGGCTCCCATGTATACGCATTAAATACATTTGTATGCTTTTTCTCCAATATGCTTTTGGCAAGTTGATTTTTCAGTGAGCTTTGAGAGGGCCCTTGGATCCTACAGTAGATATAAATATGGCAATGTTTATTTTGAGGTACACACACACTAGATACAATTAACTTCTTTAAAAGGTGCATTAAATGTTGACTTATATTCAGAAGATACAATAAGGTTTGCTCCAACTCTAAAAAAGGAAAGGTAAAAATAGTAACCAGTGAAGAACTGCAGCAAGGAAAAAATTCCATTAGCATATGATTTGCTGAATCAAGTCTCCCATGACTTCAGGGTACTGGATGCCTAGAACTGTCCAAAGACACATAGACACGTGGACCAACATTTTAAAAACTGGAATTGACCCCATCAAGTCAGGGGATCTAATAATTTTGTAAAGGATACAGCAAAAAGAATTAGTGTCTGCTGAAATATTGGTGATACATTTGTTCCTTTATGCTTAAACTGAGCAATTTGCCATGTAGACATATAAAAAATGTTTCTATGTCCATAGCCAAGATATGAAGTCAAATCTCCCTATGAGAACACAATTTATGTGCATAAAATCTTCAGCAAAGACAGCAAAGACTACTGACATCACTGCAATTTATAAGAGCTATAGATGATGAGACATCTCAAATGAAATATACTTTTCCTTTCTTAACAAAATTTTAGATTCAAGTTACGTATGTGAAGATTGTTACATGGTATATTGTGTAATGCTGAGGTTTGAGCTTCTATTCAATCCATCACCCAAATAATGAATAAAGTTTTCCATAGGTAGTTTTTCAACCACGTCCTCTTGTCTCCCTGCCCCACCTCCCACCCTTGGGGTCCCCAGTGTCTACTCTTTCTATCTTTGTGCTGACGTATACCCATTGGTTAGATTCCACTCCACTTATAAATGAGAACATGTGATATGTGATTTTCTGTTTCTGCATGAGTTCACTTAGGAGAATACCTTCCAGCTGCATCCATGTTGCTGCAAAGCACGCGATTTCACCTTTTTTTTTTTTGAGACAGAGTCTTGCTCTGTCTCCCAGGCTGGAGCGCAGTGGCGCGATCTCGGTTCACTCCACCTCCCGGGTTCATGCCATTCTCCTGCCTCAGCCTCTCAACTAGCTGGGACTACAGGCGCCCACCACCACGCCTGGCTAATTTTTTGTATTTTTAGTAGAGACAGGATTTCACCGTGTTAGCCAGGATGGTCTCGATCTCCTGACCTCGTGATCCGCCCGCCTTGACCTCCCAAAGTGCTGGGATGACAGGTGTGAGTCACTGCGCCCGGCCTATTTCACTCTTTTTATGGCTGCATAGTTTTTCATGGTGTATATGTATCACATCAAATCAAATACATATCAGGAGAGAATCATAATTGAGCCTCTTGGCCATGAAGATTGTTTACACAGTCTTAGACATCTGATGTTATATTCACTCCTATGAATATGGTTGGAGATCTTTTTATTTTTGTTTCAGACCTTAAGGTAATAGCCTGTTAAAATCACACTGCTATGAAATTATCATGTTGCATGTGTGTGTGTTTTTCTGTTGTTTTAAATTTTTAAATTGTAAAATCCACATCTGTTCACTTCTCCTGGGTTCAAAGAAAATTCAAACCACTGAAATGGAGTGGTAAAATTTAGAGCTAGAAAAATTATAGAACTCCTTATTTAATACCTTTGTTTTACAGATGAAGAAGCTAAAAATTGAGGCAATTCCGTATTAAGAGTGCTCAAGGTCACAGAGCACATTTGTGACACAATCAGAAGTTGGGCACAAATTACGTACTTTTTTTTTTTTTTTTTTTTTTTTGAGACAGAGTCTCACTCTGTCACCCAGGCTGGAGTGCAGTGGCGCGATCTCGGCTCGCTGCAACCTCCGCCTCCTGGGTTCACACTATTCTCCTGCCTCAGCCTCCTCAGTAGCTGGGACTACAGGTGTTCGCCAACAGGCCCAGCTAATTTTTTGTATTTTTAGTAGAGACGGGGTTTCACCATGTTAGCTGGATGGTCTCGATCTCCTGACCTCGTGATCCACCCGCCTCGGCCTCTCAAAGTGCTGGAATTACAAGCACGAGCCACCACGCCCGGCCCTAGTACTTTTTAATGCCACAGAATTGTCTTAAGTTACAGTGGAGAATCAGAGCTGCCAATCAGAGATCCTTGGAAAGCACACAATATACACTTAAATAATTCTTATTCGCCAATAAATAAACAAACAAGCACACACATATGTATTGTCTTCAAACAACTGGGATGTCTTTTGGCTGGATACTCCCCCTGTAATGTCTGGCTCTAGCTTTTTTCTTTTTTCTATTTATTTATTTATTTATTAGCACTGGGTCCAAATAGGTATACCGTGTTTATGCAGAGTTTTAGTATTTGTAAACTGAATAAGTTGAAATGAAGTTTCTGACATTACTTTTATAGCTGATTCAAAATAAATATTGTGGTAAACCATTTAAACAATTGCTACTCTTTTGTTATGGTCCTTGCTGTTTTACCTATTTTTCCTGGAAAATATACTATTCCCTTTGGAAGGCAATGTTTGTTGTAAATTGAGCGAGCTACAAATCTCTCTAGAAAAGGCCATTTGTGATAGATACTGTTTGCAAAAAGGCTGTCATTTTGCCAAAAAGTGAAGCAAAGAGATCTATGTTACTGGAGTTGGAGGATTTGAACATGTTTAAAAGAAGGCAGGTAATTAAGGTTTCTGATCCTTCACAAGGCCAAGAGATACTGGATTAATAGGTACATGACACAGGGTTTTGTTTTATCTTGTAATGATTTTACTCTCTCTCTCCAATTAGATTCTAAATTTTGGGGGGAGGGTTATTGCTATAAGACCTAGGTCTGAGATACAGTAGACACTCAATAAATGTGTTTTAATGACTGAGTTGAAGAAACCAGTTTAAGGAACTTCTCGTCTATTTTATATGTTCAAGCCCAAAAAGAATCAAAAAAGTTCAAGGTTGTAAATTTTTTTTAAAGCATCTATTTTTAATGGTTCCTTCCAAGATACACTTAATTATGGCCAAATATATTAAACAGCTTTCCAGAGGTCTCACAGCTTGCTATTGCCATACAATTCTAAGATTAATATCCTTCATCCTTGTCTTCTAGACTTCTTCACACTTGTTTCTTTTTCTGGTAAAAAATGATAGAGGACCCAGGGCACCTATCTGATCTCATAAATGTCAACAAGTAGCGGGAGATAGAACTGGTGACTTACACACTTATTCTTTCATCATAATCTCATGCTTTGTCTTAGTAAGGATGAAACATAACCTATTTAATAATGTGTGAATTCAAATAAAGCAGTTTTACCATTTTGGTATTTACAGCACATTCAGAACAAACATGTTCACAACTACTTCTCTTGATACACTTATTAGAATATGGTATCCCATTGATTACACAGTGTTGTCACTATGTGAATACTCAGCTAAGCAAGACTTTATAGAAATAAAGAATTTCAAATGTATTCTCATTTAAAGGTCTGAACTCGTTTATAGAAATTCTGGTTACCATGGTGTACGACAACTGTCTTATTCATCTGTTTATGTCCCAATGTCAATTGCTAAAGATTGTTTTATTTGTTTTTATATGGAATTAAATGTACTGATATCTTTAGGGCTCCATTTGAGAACATACATTCAAATCAAAACACGAAATTGACTGTATAAGTAAATTGGCTAACGTTAATAGGGACTGGAAAATGAAATGCTTTCTAGAGAAGATATCTTTGATGTCTATTGAAGAAACCACTAGTGAGAAGTAAGCAGTACTTTACATTCTTGTTTATAAATGAAAAGGGTATTTATTGCCTGCCTATTATGTTTAATGCAGCTTCATAAGCACTGGGGATTCTAAGCAAATCTGGCAAATTCAGTGCAATGCAGAAAGTGTTTTCGTAGAAGCACGGGCAGGATACTGTGGGGCATACAGGGTTGCTATATATATGATATGATGCTATCTATGGTGGTGATGGGGAGCCTCATCCTTCTGGAAGCTCTTTAGATGTGGTGCTTGAGCTGAGTTTGTAGGGCGGGTGAGGGTTAAGAATATGAAAAGAAACTCTGGGTCACGAGAGCAGTGTGGGCAAAATTAGGTATAAAGGCTGTCAGCAACATGGTCAATTGTGTATTCTGGGAATCTGGTATTGCTGAAACTTTGAAATTAAAACCGGGAGAGGAAAGAGATGTTTTAATTATTTTTACATATGACAAATGATAACATTAAATATTGGAAAGATATTATACTGTTCACATTCTTATAAGTTAACTTTACATTCACTTAAATGCTGCTATTTTCGAATGAGGCACTCAATCCCTAATTTTACTTTTAAGAAATCAAGACTGTACCAATGATTCTACTGTAGTTACTGTTCTATGATAGATACGCATATTCAAAAATTGTTACTATAAACTCATTATTTAATTATTCTTCAGTTCACTAGAAACAAATAAACAAAAAACATATGAAGTAAAAATATAGCTTTTTTTCAAGCCCAGAATAATTAAATTTCAGAATCCCCCCCAAAGCTGGACCACTTTCAAGAAAATAATTCATCTCACATGAAACTAATTTTAAAGAAAGTAATAACAATGAAAATCTGTTTTGTTACCAAGCACTTGACTTTATAAATGGTCATGAAATGATGTGGCATGCTTAATTTTAATTACAAACAGTTCACTTCTACAGATTTATTATCTTACATAAAAATGGTCTGATTGCCCTACAGAAAAATGGATAGGCAATAATTTTATCCTGGTTAGAGGATCTTGATCCTACTTTTATTCTCTTCAAATTATTACAGCAATAGCATCTTTTTGAAACAATGGTCTTTCTCAGCATTTCATATAACCAATAAACCTGTGTGTTTTGGGGGGTTTGTGTCTCAGTAGCAAAGATGCATTTCCAAACCTGATTACTGAAATCTAAACTTGAGTTTATTGGCAACTATTTTATTTATTTATTTATGTTAGTGTCAATTGTTTTTGTCATTACTGTGAAGCAGGCCTCACTTATAAATGTTTTCAAGTGTCATGACAGTTTTCCATTGTATATTATATATTAAAAAGCAATTGAGAGTCTTTCGCATCTTCCTTCTCTGTGCATCTAGGAATTCATTCTGGTTTGTCATGATTGAGGTTAACTCAAAATATACCACCACAACAGAACTTCTTCTCCATCAAAAAAAGTTCTACCCTCCCAAATAAGTCCATATATTCAGCCAAACAATTGACTAAGTAGAAAGATCTGAATTACTGCTTGACGTCCCTAACTAGATGCAGAATACTATGGCCAGCATGCAATTCCACAGCCCCACGCACACCCAATTCCACTGACAGCTGCATCAGATGGTATCTAATGGTTAATGCCAAGGAAAGCTTTCCACATATGTGGATACTTAGCTATTAGTGTAGGAACCAATTTCCTCTTAAATGAAACTCACATAGGGAAATAAACTGCAAAAAAACAAAGCAAAACTGAGGAATCTTTTTGAGAAGAATGCATACAGAAACTCTCCTCTGAGGTGGCAAATCTGACCTAGGTGCCTTCAAAGCCCAATTTCAAAATGATTAACTTCAAAATTACAGTTGGCTGAGGGGGAAGTCTAAACCAGACGGTGAAACAAAACCAATTATGGCCAAATATATTAAACAGCTTTCCAAAGCTGTTTAAGCAAAGCAGCATTTCTTCATAAAGTCAACTTACGCAGCCATGGATTTGATGGCAGGTAGGGGGGCAAGGTAGCACTTCTGCTTAGACTCGGGAAGCTGATGCCTTTCATGCACCCTAATACAGTTGTGTTGGGAGATACCAGAACATGTCTGAATAGGAAAAATGGCAGGGATGATTTACCCGCCAGCACCCTATTGTTTAAGAGGCATAGGTCTTAGAAGGCATGATGGACTCCAGCAATACGAGTCGGCGTATACATTTTCTTTTGGCAGTTGAAATCGGGTCCTGGCCACTCTCTGTGGCGCAGCACCACAGAGATATTTATTTTTCTTTTCTTTTTTTCTTTTTTTTAAGTTCTAGGATACATGTGCAGAACGTGCAGGTTTGTTACACAGGAATACACATGCCATAGTGGTTTGCTGCACCCATCAACCCGCCATCTACATGAGGTATTTCTCCTAATGCCATCCCTCCCCTAACCCGCCACCCCCCAACATGCCCCGGTGTGTGATGTTCCCTTCTCTATGTCCATGTTTTCTCATCGTTCAACTCCCACTTACGAGTGAGAACATGCGGTGTTTGGTTTCCTGTTTCAGACCTCTCTATTTCATCATAGATCAGTGTCCTGGGAACAAGTGATTTTCCAGGACAGAATACTTGTTTCCGACTGTTTCTGTAACAAGTTTCCACAAACTTAGTGGCTTACCGCAACACACATTTATTGTCTTAAAATTCTGGAGGTCAGAAGTCTAAAATGGGGAAGTTCTTGTTGGAGACAAACTGTTTCCCTGCCTTTCCAACCTCGAAAGGCAGTCTGCATTCCTTGACTCACGACCCATTTCCTCTATATTCAAGCCAGCAACATAGCATCTTCTTTCCGCTCTATCCTGCTTCGGTCCTGGTAGCCTTTTTATCTCCTCTCCGTTTCTAACCTTACTGCCTCCCTCTAAAAAGGACACTGTGATCAGATTGAGCTCACCCACATTTGCAAGATAATCTCTAAACCTCAATATCCTTAATTTAGTCACATCTGCAAAGTCTCTTCTGTCACATTAGGTGACATATTCACAGTTTTGGGGATTAGTACATTCTGGAAACCACCGTTCTATCATAGGTAAAGGGCTACTTTTCTAACAGTATCCAGAGTGAAATCATAGAACTAGAGGTACAAGGCAGCTTTCTCAGCTCAAGCAGAATGTGGAGAGAGGATAAAAGAAATGCAGAAATGGAAGATATACCCGATGGCTGGGCTGTCCCACTAACCAAATGCAAATATTAAAACCAAAATTAAAATTAATTAAATTAAATACAATTAAAAGTGCAGTTCCTTAGTTACTGGAGACGGAGTCTCGCTCTGTTCCCCGGGCTGGAGTGCAGTGGCCGGATCTCGGCTCACTGCAAGCTCCGCCTCCCGGGTTTATGCCATTCTCCAGCCTCAGCCTCCCAAGTAGCTGGGACTACAGGCGCCTGCCACCTCGCCCCGCTAGTGTTTTTGTATTTTTTAGTAGAGACGGGGTTTCACCATGTTAGCCAGGATGGTCTCGATCTCCTGACCTCGTGATCCACCCGTCTCGGCCTCCCAAAGTGCTGGGATTACAGGCTTGAGCCACTGCGCCCGGCCTATTTTTAAGTGTTCAACAATCATGTGTGGCTAGAGGCTACCATATTGGACAGTGCAGATACAGAATATCTCCATCGCTCCTGAAAATTCTGTTGGGTAGTACTATTTAGAGTAATATTCTGGAGATAATAAACCATAATACAGTGGCACAGTGGGACAAAAAAAATCGATTTCCTTGGCTGAATGCCAATGGAATTTCTTTCTCTCTTGATTTCATGCATGTGCAATACATATGAGAAATGAAGTCAAAGTGTTTACATTCAGTTCACAAAATATTTATACCAGCTCCATACTTTTAAAATTCTGTTTGAATTCATTTTGGGGAAAAATTTATATTCCTAAAATGACCTTCATTTCAAGAAAAAGTTAAGCCATATTGATACTAGGAAACCTGTTTTCTGGGATAAATTAGATTCCAATTTCTCAATCTACATATTTTACAAAATATTATAAGCTCATTCTCTTGACACTGGGCACAGCAGAAGGGAGAATATCAGGCAGTGCTGTGCAAAGGTTGCCATGCCCAGGGGATCTTCCTGCATGTCCGCTTCTGATCCCTCAGCTCATAACTAGAGGAGCCCTTCAGGTCAAGTCTGATATCAAAGCCCTGGCATATCTGTTCTTAAGTAATAGTTTTTCATTTTCATTTTCACTGATGAAATGACAAGAAGCTCATAACTTAGAGATAAGCAGCATGAAAGTTATGTCATGAACACAGTATCTCAATAAATAGGCTTCTGCTTGTGAGTCTATGCATCAAGAGCTTGCAATTTTATGAATTTTGTATGAATTTCGGATGAAATTGGAAATGAGGACAAGTGCCGAGAGAGATTCATGATATTATTTATAACACCAAAAAATGGAATAAAATCTGCTGTTCAACACTAAACAGGTAGATAAATAAATCATAGCACATTTGATATATTATGAAAATTTTCAAAACATTAGAATTCTTGACGCACATAGTAACCTAAAATGCTTATTTTTTTTTTTTCTGGTAGTATCAATAGAGACAATACATCAATTATTATTGATTATCACCATTATTTAATGTTTATTAAAGTGATGATTTCTTTCCTAGAGTGAAAAATCCATAATAAACCATGGAGTGCTTTGAGGCTTAACAAATGTGAGTCTGAATGTTTCTTAAAAGGAGAAATATCCTAATACAAGGAAAAAGAGCTGGAAACATGCTGGAGAAGATGTGGCCCCCCAAAACTCATCACGGTCTCCCTTTTGAAAAAACAAGTGAACTTCAAGAATTAAAGAAAGGTCAGATTTTTTTTTTTTTTTGATGGTTCATTGAAAATAAACTGTGTAGTATAGGTATTGCTTATTATTTTTTAAAGGGAAAATGCTCTAATTGTTTTTTCTTTCTTGAAACTGTCTTGATTACAAAATAAAATTGTAAGAACTTTCTAGAATACTATTTCTAGGGCTTGCTCATTCATTAATTTGTTCATTGGTTTATTTAACCAATATCTCGCGGATGCCTATTATATGACAGATAACAGTTTTAGGTTCTCAGAATGCAAACAGCGAAGGGAATATAAGAAAAACAGGAAAAAAAATCTCTCGTATCGTGAACTTTGTAGTTTCATGGGAGGAGACAAATTATGGACAACTAAATATATGGTAAGTGCTACAGTGAGACATACAGTAGGGTTCAGGGGTACAGAACAGTGGGAGGTGAGCTTTTCTGGTGATTGGCACTTGACCAAGTCATCCGCGATGTAGGATATGGCAGAAGAAGAATTTCTGGCTGAGAGTTACAACTGCAAAGAACCCAAAATGGAAGCACATTGAGTCAAAGGAAAATGACATTCTTGATGTCTGGTGAGCTTTAATTTTCATCGTCCAACTTGTAAGTGGTGGAAAAAAGCCCAGAGAACTCCTTTACAACTTCCAACATTATTTTTTTATCGGTTCTTTTCTTTGTTCTCCCCTTTTCATCTTGCCTTTCTCAGCATGACACAGTGAAATGAAAGGCATTTATATATGGCTTTTTGGAATAGAAATACGAGAACAAAGGAAAATTTCAGAAAAAAGGGAAAAGTACTGGTCCAGTTAGTTTCGAATTCATATCGAAGGCCTGACTACTTTGCAACTTTTAAATGATTTTCATCAAGAGATGAGAAGTAGTAGAAACTCTTAGTGGAATAATTACTGACCACAATTTCTATAGCACTGCTTTTACTGGTGTTTCTACCCTTATCCCAAATGATTATATAGACCTCCTGGTTAACATTCTCTCCTTGCCTTAACTGACTGACTGCTTTCTACAAATGTTTGATTCCAGCCATTAATCCTTGTTGATCCTTTTAAATGTCTCCTATTATCCCGTCCATTCCATTAACATTGGTGCTTCACCTTTTCAGGTTCTCATCGCATCCTGGTTGTATTTTTTTCCTGTGATTAATTTTTCTACAGTACCTAGTTGTATTTTTTTCTGTGATTAATTTTTCTCAAGTACTGTTTCACAGCAACCAATTTCCCTCTTTTCCACGCAAGGTTCTCTATTGAGATGTTTCCACTTTTCCTTCTTTCTTCTGAGTCACAAAATCTCATTGTTCTAGGCACACATCACACTTGCCCCACCTCTCCAATGAAACAACAAAAAAATTGAAAAACAATTATTTGGAATTGAGGTTAAAAAGTTTTCTGCTCACCTTCGTAATATCTTCAAAACCGTTTGTAATTATATGTAGGCTAGTGATTTCTGTATGTTAAAGTTATGCTTGCCAACTTATTAAATTCTCTCTTTCTATATAGTAGTTGTTACGTTGATTCTTTTGAGTTTTCAAGTAACTAATCGTATCATCACAAGCAGAGGTAGTTCTAGCTCTATCTTCCCAAGTTGTAGGTCTCTAATTGCCTTCTTTGTCATAGATCTCCAATATAATATTAAATCACAGTAAAAACAGTGGGTAGCACCGTTCCAGTGGAAAGGTCTCTTGTGTTTGTCCTTTAAGGAAGATGCTGGTTAAATGCTGGCTTTTGATGAAGATATAAACAAAACTATATATACAGATATAGTCCTATACATACACACAAGTACACTCTCATCTTTACAAAGGAGACATCAATTCTTATATAACAGATAGTGTTCATTTTTGTTAAAGAACTAGTATTGAATTTTGTCAAATGCTTTTTCAATATCTCTGGAGATTATCATGTTGCTTTAATTATTGGCTCTATTTATATGATGTGAATCATACTATTAGACTTCCTAATGTTGAATTGCCTTGGCTTGCTAGAAGAACCTCCACTTGATAGTGTGATATTATTTATAATGTGGGATTCAATTTTGTTGTATTATTTTATTGAAGACGTTTGCATTGACACTCTGGTGAGAGTGGTTTGAGTTGTTGTTGTTGTTGTTGTTGTTTTGATTTGTTTTTGCTTTCTTTTGGTAAATTCTTTGCCAGATTTTCATTGATAAAATTACTTTACAAAAGAACTGGGAAAGTTTCCGTCTATTTCTATTCTCTGGAATAGTTTAAATCAAAATTTTTCTTTTTACTCATAATGTTATTCTAGCTTCCAAAGAGTTATTTGTTAATTTAAACTGAGATGATGAGGATAGAAATGTAGACATACATCTTAGAGAATGGAAATTGTATGAGATTTTGAAACTGAATAATCTGAAAACAGTAAATTCTGGCATTATTATTTATTACCTGTATTAACTCAAGCAACTTACCGAAGGTTTTAAAGTCTTTGTTTAGCCCTTATTAAATGGGAGTTATAATAACAAATATGTTTTTAGTAATAATCGTACATTTGTTCTACCAGTGAATACGTAGATGTGGAAATTACTGTTGTATATCACTAATTCCTGATTTCAGAGTTATTCAATCTATAAAATGTTGAAGAGAGATTAAGGAACAAAAATGAAAATAAATTAAACCGAAGCTTTGGTGAATCAAGTCTACTTCTTCAATATTAAATTCCTTTTACTTTCAGATATGGTGCACTTAGTATTAATGAAATGGGTGATCAGAAAGTCAGAGTTGAAGATGGGGAAGCATTTCTATCACTAGAGAAAATTATTTCCCAAGGTCCTCTGGAACATACAAAATGCAAGTTTCCACGGGTCATACAGGCAGCTCTTACACACCAAAAGTAAGATGAAAGACCGTGATCCTGTCAAATGGGGGAGTCAGTTTCTCAAATGGAATTTTAAAATACAGATTCTCTGCAATGAGCACCAGCAGACCTGGTGTTATTAAAGGTCGTTGGGATCTGTTTTCTTAAAGTTGCAGTGTTGGCAGCTTTATCATGAGCCCTGACCTTTCAGGAATATCTACTGCAGGACTTTTATTAAAATCCTGTTCACTTTACTCATGTCAAAAAAAAAAAAAAAAAAAGGCTAAGGCGTCTTGAAGGTTAATGGGCTCTGGGAGAAGCCTTCCTTTAGACATTCTTGATTTCAGTTTATAAACCATTCAATGCATTCCCTGATGAAACAGCACCAGTTCTGCTTAGATTTTAAGCCTTTAACTTAAATTTTATTGTATCCTTGAAGTTATAGGGCAAATACTCGGAAGTCATAGCTTTGTTGGAAAACTGTCAGCAATATTAATATATTTGTGATTTTGCTCAAATATAAAATGATATACTGAATATATATCATATACTGTAATTATAAGACAATATAAAGAAAATCACAAAATACTGTATAATATAATAGAAAAGAGAAAAGTCTTGTATGAATAGTGACAATTTATAAAACAAGAGAAATGCATAACCTTGGCTGAACACATAGTTTACTTAAACTCGACATCCTGTTGCAAAATAAACAAAATATAAGATTGGAAAACCAACAAAAAGCCACCAAAGAAAATTAATTCCATGTTTGAACTAGAAATGTATGGCATGGGAAAATATTTTAACAAGTGTAAACTAAAGTAAGATTAAACAGAGAGTCAATGCTTACTTAGCACATATGGGCAGGAAACGTTTATTGAATTAATATATGAAAGAGCACACCAAAAATTCACAAATCTTTAGTTGATGTAAAACTCTCTGTCTAAAACAAATGCAAATGCTTTGAGTTATAGAATTTTTATTTTATTTTTGCCCCAGTTTTACAAGCCAGTTCCTATAAATAACAAATAAGAGACCATGGTGCATCTCAGGTTTCTGTTTCACAAATTAATACAAACTTTCCCTTTCTAACATAGATACGTGGGAAGAATACTATTCTCAAAAAATCACAATGAAACAGGCACAATTTGGCCTTATTTCCACTTATCATTTAAAAATACATTAAAGGACTTTTCGTGGCATTTTCTTTTTTTTAGCTTTTAAGTTTGGGGTACAAGTGCAGGTTTGTTACTGAGATAAACTTGTGTCATGGGAGTTTGTTGCACTTTAATTCTTAGAATTTATTATTTCAATTCTAGATCTCATCAGTGAAAACAGAAGAATTATTTTCAGGCTCACTTAAATGAATGTTACTGTACAAGTCACTTAAATAATCTGAATCGAGGTTTACTCTTTTTTGAAATGTAGAATATAATGCCTAATTCACATGGTTAGTTGTGAGAACTGAATGTGATAATTTATAGAATTATTGAATGATTCCTGTGAACCAAGTCCTGTGCAAGAATCTAGGAATACAAGGTGCTGAGACCATTTCCTGACTAAAGAGGACCACACTGTAATGGGGAGACCACATATCCGTAAAGCAACAGCTACACAATAATGAGAAAAGTATCTAATGGTAACTTCACTTGACTCTCTGAGACAGCAGAAGTCATAGGGAAGCAGGAAGTCTGGTGACTCTGATTCTTCCTGAAGCACCTGGACTAGGGGAGGCATTACTGTTTGAATTTTTAATGATGAGGAGAAGTTTACCAGGAGGAAAAGGGTTGGCATAAATAGGCAACTATGAGACTTGCAGAATGTGGCATGCTTAAGACAACAAATCTTTCATCTGGCTGAGGAGCAGGCTCTGCCTGCAAGAGAAAGGGAAAAAGAGGACAAGGAGTATTCCTGCCTTCCATTTCTCTCCCTTTTCTACTTTCTCCCATCTTCTTTCTTTCCCTTTCTCTCTTTTTCCCTTTCTCTTTTTTTCTCCCTTTCTCCATTTCTCTGTTTCTACCTCTTCCCTTCCTCCTCCTTCCCCTCCCTCTCCCTCCCTCCTGTTCTATTTTATTTTTTCTAGTTTCTCATTGCTTTATATTCTTTGGCTTTCTTCTTTATTTTCTCCCTTTATTCTATCCCCTTCCTTTCCACATTACTCTGCTTTTCTCTTTCTTTTACCTTCTATCTGCATTCTATAACATTTCTTGCATACTTATATATCAGGCATTAAGCTAGGGAGACCTGATTCCCACCATAATCTAGCAATATCAATGTAATGTAATGACTGGCATATATATTAGGTTACACCAAAAGGTGAATTCTTTACATAAATTATATTTAATAACACATCCAATTAGCAGGTACAATTGCCTTTTGTAAAATTTAGCATGAACTTCTTTTCCTATGTAAATATTAAAATATTTTCTCCTTATTACTTTTTATTTGTACTACACCAGGCTGATTTATAGGAAACATTTTGATCTGCTTGTTTTGAAATTGTGCTTTTAATTAGATTTAAAGAAATGCCCTAGGTGGTTTTACAAATAATTTACTAACAATGTATATTGTATGAAGGTCATTTCTTATCTATAAAATAAGCATCAAAGTTCTAATTATAATCACAGTAGAACCATAAACTGTGAACATGATTATATTCTGTCAAGGCCAGCTACTTTTATATAAAAAAATGGTTTCTCTAAGATGCAATGTGAAACTACTATGGAGTGGCATGTATAGGACTTGGACAGAGGAAGTTTGAATATCCATCTATCTATATGTGTATTCATATAAATTTAGTTCTACGTAATCTTTTTTAGGGTTTGTCTCTAGTATTTGTAATCAAAAGCCTATCTCAAAACACTCATGTCATTTTATAATTTTTCTACCCATGAATTAGACACCGTCTTAGTCCATATTTGCTCCTATAACAGAATACCTGATTCTGGGTAATTTGTAATACATGGAAATGTATTGGCTCTCAGTTCTGGAATCTGAGAAGTCCAAGATCAAGGGGTGAGCACCTGGCTAGGGCCTTCTTGTTGCCTCTTCCCCTTGCAGATGATGGAAGAGCAAGAGAGGGCAAGAGGTCACCAAACTTGCCCTGTGTCATAGCACATATTTTACCCAGGGGGGTGGAGCACTAATGACCCAGTCACTTCTTAAAGGTTCCACCTTTTAATACTCTTACAATGGCATTTAAATTTCAATGTGAGTTTTTTGTTTTTTTTTGGGGGGGCGGGGATTGGGGAAGAAACAAACATTCACATCATAGCAGCCTCTTTGTAAGAATATGAAGGATTCTTATCCTAGACTGTTAGGGATTGGGAGTTGGGTGGGGGTGGGTAAGAGGGTGCGGGAGTCATGATGGGCAGAGCTGTGGGGTCAGAAACCGCAAGTTTCAATCCTGGGTCCACTGCATTTCTAGCCCTGTGATCTTGAGAAAGTTTTCTCTGAGCCATAGTTGTATTATTGCTCCTACTCTTTCTCCCATTCAGCTTCAGTTTGGTAAGTCACGACAGGGAGGGAGTTTGAATTAAAGAAATAGTGACAAAGTGAGCAGTGAGATAACTACACCAGTTGCTATATTGTCTGAAATTTGTGAAGCTTAAGTACAAATTTGGTTCCTTAAGCATATATTCTACGCCAACGAGATATTATTAGTGGTATCCAAAAAGTAGAACATGTGGTTCTTTTACTCAAGAAATTCGTAGACTTGTTAAGAAATTGACAAACATATCCCTGAAGGGCTGTATCCTTTCAGTGTCAAGGAGACTCCATGGCTCCAGACTAGTGTTCTTGTTTCTATGCAGATCTTTTAGTTGTGTTCTACAATCATGTAAGGAGATATTAATGCAGACTAGTTTTTTGCCTCAACAAAGGACCTATATGTTGACTGTCCTATATTGACTCTTCCCTCAGCACATTGGTAGGTGGTGGAAGAAATGAGATATTCCAGCTGAGGAAGCATATTAGCCAAGACAAAGAGGCAGGAGCATGCATGGTCTGGTCAAAGAACAGTAAGGGTCTGGCCTGTATTTAATGTGGAGTTGTTTCATCCATGAGTGGGATTCTAGATCTATTGATGCCGAGTGATGTCCTAGGTACTGAGAATATAAGGAATTAAAGTCCAGTTTAATGGAGGTGACAGACAAATACATAGAATACTATAACATGACAAACGGGACAAAGTATTATAGGAGTATCTTTATATAAGAATAGTAAAAATTGTGGTAGGATAAGGAACTTTGGCTTATTAATGTACTGGGTCTTAAAGTCAAAATAAAGGTTTTGAATTTGGTCTGAAACATTGAGAAGACTTGTAGATTTTCACATAGTTAAATGTTAAGATGAATGGAGTCATTTATATAGGCTGATCTGATGAATATGGCTAGGTGGAAAGGTATCTTATTTTGCTAATACTGTATAATAAATTGCCACAAACTCTTAAACCACACAGATTTATTATGTCACATTTTCTGTGGGTCAGGAGTCCAGGTGAGCTTGGCTGGGTTCTCAGCTTAGGGTCTCATAAGGCTGAAATCAAGATTGGTTAGGGTGGGTTCTTGTCTGAAGGCACTGGGGAAAAACTCTGTTGCAAGGTAATTCAGGTTTTTGGAAAAATTCAGTTCTTTATTGCTGTAGCATGAGGATAATGTTTCCTGACTGGATGTGAGCCAGACAGGGCCACTTTCTCTCTGAGAGGCTCCTCATATTCCATCTCACGTGGATATCTCCAACTTCAAGCCAGGAATGGCATTTGAATGCTTCTCATATTTCTAATCTCTGTGACTTTGTCTTCTTCCACCAGTGGGAAAAAAAACGTTCTTTGCTTTTATAGAGTGACGTGATTACATTAGGCTGATTTGGATAATCTGAAAGTCAGTTGTGCTATATACTATAACATGATCATGGGAGTGATATCTTATCATAAACACAGGTTTCGGGGATCAGGACAGGACACCCTTGGGTGAGGGATTTACAAATTTCTGCCTACCACAGGATGGGGATTGAAGTGAGAAGGATGTCGCAAAGTGGTAACCACAGAAAAAGAAGCAGACATATAGGAAATCAATTGGATGCAGAGTTAATGTGATTGGCTGACAAACTGAATATTGAGGAATCAAAGCTACAAGGGAGAAAAAAGCAAAGAATGTTTGTGTTTTCACATCTGAATTCCTAAAACAATTTTAGAATCAAAAACAAGAAACATGTCAAGTCACTTGTGTTGGGAAGAAGAGTTTCCACTAATATCCCTAGCTCCATTCTAAGAATTAGACTATTATTTTTCCACCTTAAATCAAACTATCCAGATGTTTATATCTTAGCCATTTCAACCTTAAACAGATATTTTTCTTATATAAAGTTTTATTGTTTATGTCTTTAATCTGAGACTTCCTCTGAGAAATGGCATTACTGAATTTGATTTCTCCAGTCCTTGAAGTGTAAGCTATCTTCCACTTTTAACTTTTAGCTAGATAATATTTTATCGTCTACTTTTGAGAGAGGATCAGCTCCGTCTTGCCAGGATAACCATTATAGTCAACTCACTGAGCCCAAGGCAAACACATGTTGGTTGTAGGTTGCCCACAGTGATAACCTTGGCAGATTTGCATAGTGAGGCTGCACACTAGATGAGAACGTTGCTTGTAGCCATTCTGAGGAGTCAAGGAATGCATGAAATGACTCCTCAGTCATGCTTTTGCATTTTATGTTCACATTTCTCTTTGAAGGAAGTAGGCTAGTTACGGAGAGACTGCAAATGTCTATTGCATTTTGCACTTTCCTAAGATTTCTTCTTGTAGATAATTTACATAGCCAGAGAACATTTGATATGTTACCCTTTCAATAGGTATATGAGTGTTTTATACAGTAAATTATTTATCTTGCCTGTCATTAGGATTCTCTGCTCTGCTAAAACCAAAGGAAAAGTGCCTTTGGTTAAAGAGATTTCTGGTTCATTAGCTTCTTAGAGCATTATAAAATGTTAGTGTTTTCATGATTTAGAACTATTTGCAAAAAGATGCTTAGGGTTCTTTTTTATTCAAAGAGTTTATTTATTGAGGTCTTATATATATATAAATTATACAAGTAGCAATAGGGGGAATTAACATAACAATAGATTACAATAAAAGAAGTCACCCAAGGTAGCAGAAATAATGCCAAATATGTAGACAGAGATCTAAACCCTAAAGCAATTTTTAAAAAGCAATTTAACTTTATTTTTATCATACGAATTTTCATAAGTATAAATTTTCAGATAGTATACTACCTTGAGTTATTTCATGATGCCTCTCCCCATCCCTAGTACGTTGTGTATTTATGTATATGTATATGACCGAAAATATGAAAATATTTCCTCTATTATTAGAACACCTTTTATTTAGCATCATAGATACTATTTAAAAGAAGATCAGGAACTAATATTTTTGCCAATTTCTTGCCATATACTTGTTCAGTATTTCTAGTAAAATTTTATGATATGAAGCAATGGGGGTGCATA
>NW_016828021.1:515225-586972 GCF_001698545.2 Rhinopithecus bieti
CTATCAAATCAACTAGAAAATCTAGAAGAAATGGATAATTTCCTGGACACTTACACTCTTCCAAGACTAAACCAGGAAGAAGTTGAATCCCTGAATAGACCAATAGCAGGCTCTGAAATTGAGGCAATAATTAATAGCCTACCCACCAAAAAAAGTCCAGGACCAGATGGATTCACAGCTGAATTCTACCAGAGGTACAAGGAGGAGCTGGTAGCATTCCTTCTGAAACTACTCCAATCAATAGAAAAAGAGGGAATCCTCCCTAACTCATTTTATGAGGCCAACATCATCCTGATACCAAAGTGGGAAAGAATTTTTGTAATGAAACTTGCATTAGGGCTTTCTTGATACTAGCCATATTTATAATTTAATTCCTATAATGCCTCATTAACACAAGTGTGTACATATACTATATGTATTATATATATTTATTTACATATACTCATTGTAGAATATTAAAAAAATTAAAATTGAAAAGAAGGTAATAAAAATTACCCCAAGTAGGCTGGGTGCACTGGCTCATGCTTCTAATCCCAGCACTTTGGGAGCCCGAGGCAGGTGGATCACCTGAGGTCAAGAGTTTGAGGCCAGCCTGGCCAATAAGGTGAAACGTCGTCTGTACTAAAATTACAAAGAAAATTAGCTGGGCTTGGTGGCATGTGCCTATAGTCCTAGCTACCTGGGGAGGCTGAGACAGGAGAATCGCTTGAACCAAGGAGGTGGAGGTTGCAGTGAGCCAAGATTGTGCCACCTCACTCTAGCCTGGGTGACAGAGGGAGACTCCATCTCAAAACCAACCAACCAACAAACAAAACCCCAAATACTAAAACCTTAAATATTGAAGTCACTGTAAATATTTTGGTGTGTTTTTATATCTTTTTCTCTAAGTATGTCCCTAAATACATATCTATACACAAACATACATATGTGTATCTAAATAGATACATATTCACAGGTAGAACATGTGCACAAGAACGTGCAGGTGAAAGCTATTTACACGTGCATTCTCTAAAACTATATGAAATCTGTCCACTTGTCTGCATCTTCTAGCTCCATCATGGTTAAAGTAAGCGTCCCTTATCTATTCCACAGCTAAATCTGTCTCTTCTGAATCTCTTCTTCATATAGGAGTCATAGTAATTAAAAAACTAAAAACCTGATTGTACTACTATCCTTCTTTAATGCCTTTTCTTGACATTCTAGTGCACTTAGGATAAAGTGGAAAAATATTGCCCTGGTCTGCAAGGCTTTGTGAAATGCAGCCTCTGCCATTTCTTCATCCATAAGCCATCCTATTCTTCTCTTTAAATCTTCTTTAGTCACACTGACCTTGATTTTCTTATCAGACACCCTAAAATTCTTTTAACCTAACATGCTACTTCTTTATGTGGAAGGCATAAGATGTATCTTCTATTATAATTAATGTCCAGAGAAAATATAACATTTTAAACTTTGCTCATAGCTGATTTTGTCCTCACCGTGAGTCCCTACTAGCTGATGTGAATAGAAATAATTTAACTGAATACTCACTGAATGTTAAAGCATAGTTTAAGTCAATAATGTAAACAGTCTCTTGAGGTGGTGTTCTTGGGAAAAGTTGTGTCTCTTGTAATTGTAAGGAAGATACAACAGTTAGGTTCTCTCACAGTCATGGTTGTAAACAGTGGCAGACTTGGATATGGGTCTCAGGTCCTCAACTTCTTGAACCCCAGTCTACCACTAACTCCATTATTGATGATGTGGACAAATTAAATGTCATTACTTGTGGCCCCAGATAACCCAAAAATATTGTTTCAAACTACAAACCACTTTCAGTGATACACTTAAGGACTCTCCCAGCTAAAAGCAAGAAGAAAATTGATCCTATATCATTTCATTTCATTTCATTTCATTTCATTTCATTTCATTTCATTTCATTTCATTTCATTTCATTTGAAGGAAACCTTAACATAAGCAATGGCATAAGTGGAATTAAAAAGGATGTTAAGAAGGAAGAGTGCCACCTTGGAATCTAGGAAACAAAACATAGTAGCTCAAAAGTTAGTGAGGGATGGGGGAAGGAGAGAGGAGGCAGACAGCGAGAGCGACAGCAAGAGAGAGACATACAGAGACTCACAGGTTAAAAAAAAGAAACAGAGCAAGTGTGTCTTGCCCTGATCCTTGTGCAACTGACATCTTGTGGACTGTTCCATAATGGTATGCAAGTATATGGTGGTAGGTGATTTATCAGAGTCTTCAGATCCCAAATAAAATATCTGCTACAACCACTCAGATCCTTTGATCCACTCTTTAAATTTTCTCTGTAATAGAATCATCTTAAAATTAATGAGGCTGAGCCAGGAGGATCACTTGAGCCCACGAAGTCAAGGCTACCATGAGCCATGTTCATGCCACTGGACCCTAGCTTGAATGACAGAGCAAGATCCTGTCTCCAAAAATAAAGGAGAGAGAGAGAGAGAGAGAGAGAGAGAGAGAGAGAGAGAGAGAGAGAGAGAGAGAAAGAGAGAGAAAGAGAGAGAAAGAGAGAGAAAGAGAGAGAAAGAGAGAGAAAGAGAGAGAAAGAGAGAGAGAAAGAAAGAAAGAAAGAAAGAAAGAAAGAAAGAAAGAAAGAAGGAAGGAAGGAAGGAAGGAAAGAAGGAAGGAAGGAAGGAAAGGAAAGAAAGAATTGATTAATGCAGCTTCTCAGTTATTTTGGTATCATGAACAGAGTAATCTGAAAGGAGAATAAAATAATTCTGGACCCACTCAAATGTATTTTTCATAAGCTAATAAATCAACAAATGCCTGTTGAGAATGTTAATAAAACTAAGAATGACAACTAACATTTGTTGAGTATTATGTCAAGCAGTGTTCTAACACCTTTATCCTAAAAACAGTGCTAAGTACATTTACTTTTATTCACAACAACCGACAAGGAAACTGAGACAGCAGCTATTCTAATATGTCTAACCCACATAAAATACCATGTGAAAATAAAATTTCTGGATCCACAATTTTGGGACCAAATCTGTAATGTGGTGCCCCCTAATCAAGTGAATCCTACCTGTAAAGGCTCTTTTTGAACCACTAGAATGTTCTAGCACCATTGTCTCACTGTTTCGTGAAAAATATTTTTAAAATTAATGCTAAAATTCCAAGGATAAAAGATGGAAGGAAGCACCACCATCTGTTATAATAACTTTAAATCATCCATAAAGCAGGAGGGCACCTGTCCCTGCTGAGAGGACAGATCAGGTTAACATTCTGCTAGTCATCTGATATGGTTTGACTTTGTGCCCTCACCCAAATCTTTGGTTGAATTTTAATCCCATAGTTGGGGGAGGGATGTAGTGGGAGGTGATTGGATCATGGGGGCAGATTCTCTGCTTGCTGTTCCCCTGAGAGAGTTCTCAAGAGATCTGGTTGTTTGAAAGGGTGTAGCACATCCCTCTTCACTCTTTCTCTCTCCTGCCACCATGTGAAGACATTTTTGCCCTTCCGCCATGATTGTAAGTTTCCTGAGACCTCCCAGCTATGCTTCCTGTAAGCCTGTGGAACTGTGAGTCAATTAAACCCCTTTATAAATTATCCAGTCTCAAGTAGTTCTTTAAAGCAGTGTGAGAATGGACTAATACATCATCCTTTACTTTCGCTCACTTTCCACACCTAGGCTTTCCTCCTGCACTTGCTCTCTCCCTGGCTCCTCTTTGGCTCTTGCCCAATAATTCCTCTTATCTCATTGGCATGGAGCTTTTTGGAAAATATTTATTGTCAAATAATCTATGCAGAGCCACTTCTTCAGATAACCTATAATTTCAACAACCTAAAACATAAAATTTAGTGGTTTTAATTTCACTCTTAGTGAGTTAAGGGGAACGATGCCAGTAAAAAAAAAAAAAGGAAAGAAAATTTAATTACTAAAAGAAATACATTATGAGATTTCTAAAGCAAACAAAATTTTTCTTATACAAAACATTAAAGAATATAATGTAAGCTTTAGAATTATCTAGCCATTTTATTAAATATTTTCACTGATTTCCATTTTTGAGGATAGGTGTTTACAGAAAATTATTTTAAATCTAAGACAAAAGGCTGGCAACTTGTTTTATCTTGTCTTGGGTTTCATTTTGTTGATCTTTTGTGCTCTCAAATTGCCACGGGCTTCGGCCAGTTGTTGCACAGTTTTTCTTTGTTGGAAAAGCGATAAGGTTAATGACTGCTATGTTTTCCTAACTATGTTTCTAATCTAGCAATTTTGCCCCTTAAAGGGTAGAATAGATTCACCACTAATATATAAATAATAGTTTCCCGGGGAACTTCAAAAAGATGATTAATGCCCTTGCCTTTGGGTGTCTGTTCTTTTAAGTGACTGATAGGAACAAAACCAAGACCATACAAAAACCTTTTTACTGTGAATAGAAAATGCGAATGGTGCATAGGAGACTGAGATCCAAAGAAGAATGAAAGCAAACCAAACTCAGGAATCAGTGGCAAACAAATGTAGCTGGTGAATTTCTACTTCTTGGAGGAGATAATCTTCCTGAAATAGAATCACAGCCAGTTGCTTTGCTAACAAATAACTGCAGTGTTTATTTGACCACTGTATTTGGATTATGCTCTTTTTAATGTTTTAGGATTGGTATATCTGAAGTTGCATATTAAAGGAAACATGAAGTCACAAACATATCTCTACACACACTTACCCGTGTCTGGAAGGTCTATACAGAAATTTAATCCTTAAAATGTTGCCGTATGCTGGAATACTAGAATCTAACAAGAGCTAAAAAGAATGTTACAAATTAGAGGGCAGAGAGAGAGCTAAAAAGAATGTTACAAATTAGAGGGCAGAGAAAGAAGGCTCTACCGAGCATCGCCTGACTAGAACACTGATTTAACAACTGTCTACAGAGAGAAGCACTTTCCTGTGGACCAAAAACCAAGTGAGCACTCACAGTGCTGGCTTTTCACTTCATATTATTGAACAAGTGACTCGGAAGGAGAATAAAATAGCCCTTACTTGCCTATTCAGGACTATTGCCACTAATTGCCATGCTGCCACCCCTCCACCACCTGCGGGCAGTGGCAGCATGGGTGAGGAGAACATTTCCACGTGCTGAGGAGAGACAGCCTGCAGCAATTTCAGTCACTGAACTCAGTGGTGTCCTGTTATAGCAGAAGGGAAAACCAGACTGAACGCGGCTGACACCCACCCATGGAGGGACCATTTAAAACAGCATTAGCCAGAGGGGAATCACTGATCCCAGTGGTCAGAGCTTGAGTTCCCACAAGTCTCACTACTGCTGGCTAAAGTGCCCTGGGGCCTGGCCCTAAATAATCTTGAAAGGCAGTATAGGCCATGAAGACTGCAACTCCTAAGTCAGTCCTAGTGCTGAACTGGGCCCAGACCCAGCTGACTGGGGGTGAGGGTAGGGCAAACAACCTACTGAGATGCTATCCAGGGTGGCTAAGGAAGTGCTTGCACCACCTCTTCCCTAATTCCAGGCTGTACAACTAACTGCTCCAAAAGAGACTTCTTTTCTCTGCTTGAGGACAGGAGACAGAAGACTGGAGAAGATTTTGTCTTGCCTCTTGGATAGCAGCTCTACTACAGCAGGACAGGGCAGCAGTCAGAGTCATGAGGACCCCTTTCCAGGCCTTACCTCCAAGATAACATTTCTAGACATACCCTGGGCCAGAGAGCAACCTTCTCACTCGAAGGAAATGATGTAGTCCTGACAGGATTTATTCACCAGGGTGAATAAATAACCAGCTCAAATAACCAGCAGCAGTACCTGGTACTACACTGAGGGTCTTGGGCGAGACTCAGACTTGCTGGTTTCAGGTGAGACTCAGCACTTTTCCAGCTATGATGGCCATGAGGTGAGACTTCTGCTTAAGAAAGACAGAAGGAAAAGCAAAGGAGATTCCATCTTGCACCTCAGGTACCAGTTCAGCCACAGGGGAGTAGGGCACAAAATGGGCTCTTGGAATCCCTAATTCCAGCACTTGGCTCCTGGATGAAATTTATAAACATTTCCTGGGTCAGAGGGGAGCTCACTTCCCTGAAGGATGAGTCCCAAACCAGGCAGCATTCACCACAAGCTGACTTAAGAGCCGTTGGGCCTCAATGGAACATTTTTGGTAGTCTGGCAGTATTCCCTGAGGACCTGTAGTGGCAGTGGCCATGAGGTGAGGCTCTTTTGCCTTTGGAAAGTGGAGCGAAGAACAGGAAGGACTGTATCTTGTGGTTTGAGTGCCAGCTCAGCTGCAGGACAAAAGAAGACAAAGTAGATGTTTAAATTTGTTGACTCTAGTCCCTGATTCCCAGACAGCACATCTGAACCCACCCAGGGCCTAGGGGAACTCGCAACCCTGAAGCAAAGGACACGGTCCTAGATGGTTTTGCCCCCTGCTGACTGTAGAGTCCCAGAGTCTTGAGGAAACACAGGCGTAGCCAGAGAGTGGTTACAATAGATGCTGCGTAAGATGCACTGCTGTGCTGGCCTCAGGTCCACCTAGTGGTGGTTGCCATGGGGGTGCTTACGTCACTCCACCCCCAGCTCCATGTGGCTCAGAACAGAGAGAGAGAGAGAGACACTACATTTGGTTGGAAGAAAGTAAGGGAAGAGAACAACAGTGTCCATCTGATAATCCAGAGAATTCGCCTAGGTCTTCTCTAAGACCATCAAGATGAATCTGTATGAGTCTGCAAGAACCATAGCATTACTGAGGTGCTCCCTAAATAAGGAACAGCTTAGATAACAATACCTGGGTAATTTCAAATACCTGGAAAGCCTTCCCAAGAAGGACAGGTACAAAGAAGCCAATACTGCAAAAACTACAATAAATACCTAATTCCTCAATGTCCAGACATGAACATCTACAGGTATCAAGACAATCCAGAAAAAGATGACCTCACCAAATGAACTAAATAAGGAATTAGGAACCAACCCTGGAGAAACAGAGATATGTGACCTTTCAAACAGAGAATTCACAAATAGCTGTTTTGAGGAAACTCAAAGACATTCAAGATAACTCAGAGAAGGAATTCAGAATTCTATCAGATAAATTTAACAACAAGATTGAGATAATTAAAAAGAATCAAGCAGAAACTCTGGAGATGAAAAATGCAACTGACATACTGAAGAATGCATCAGAGCCCTTTAATAGCTGAATTGATCAAGCAGAAGAAAGAATTACTGAGCTTAAAAACAGGCTATTTGAAAATACACGGAGGAGACAAAAGAAAAAAAAAAAAAACAACAATCATGCCTACAGAATCTAGAAAGTAGCCTCAAAGGGGCAAATCTAAGACTTATTGGCCTTAAATACAAGGTAGAGAAATAGATAGGGGTAGAGAGTTTATTCAAAGATACAATAAAAGAAAACTTTCCAAGCCTAAAGAAAGATATCAATATCAAAGTACAAGAAGATTACAGAACAGCAAGCGATTTAACCCAAAGACGACTACTTCAAGGATTTTAATAATCAAACTCCAAAAGGTCAAGGATAAAGAAAGGATCCTAAAAGCAGCAAGAGAAATGAAAAAAATAACATGCCATGGAGCTCCAATACATTTGAGAGCAGACTTTTTACTGGAAACCTTACAGGCCAGGAGAGAGTAGTGTGACATATTTGAAGTGTTAAAGGAAAAAATCTTTAGAATAGTATATCTGGTGAAAACATCCTTCAAACATGAAGAGGAAATAAAGATTTTTCCCAGGCCAACAAAAGCTGAGGGATTTCATCAACACCAGACCTGTCCTGCAAGAAATGCTACAGAGAGTTCTTCAATCAGAAAGAAAAGAATGTTAACAAGCAATCAGAAATCACCAAAAGGTACAAAACTCACTAGTAATAGTAAGTACACAGAAAAACAGAATATAACATGGCGCCCATGATGTATAAACTACTTTTATCTTAACTAGAAAGACTAAATGATAAACCAATCAAAAATAATAGCTACAACTACTTTTGAAGACATACAGTACAATATGATATAAATAGAAACAACAAACAGTTAAAAACCAGGGACAAAGTTAGGGTGTAGAGCTTTTATTAGTTTTCCTTTTGCTTGCTTGTTTGTGCAAATAATTTTAAGTTGTTATCAGCTTAAAATAATGGGCTATAAGATAGTATTTGCAAATCTCATTATAACCAGAAGTCAGAAAACACATAACAGATACACAGAAAATAAAAGGCAAGACACTAAATTATATAACCAGAGAAAATCATCCTCATTGAAAGGAAGACAGGAAGGAAATAAGGAAGAGAAGCCACAAAACAACTACAAAAATGAAAGAACAAAATGGCAGGAGTGTCTTTACTTATCAGCAATAACATTGAATATAAATGTACTAAATTCTCCAATGAAAAGAAGTGGCTGAATGGATAGAAAAAGAGGATCCAATGACCTGTTACCACATTTCACCTATAAACACACATGTAGACCGAATATGAAGGGATGGAGAAAGATATTCCATGCCGTTTGAAACCAAAAGAAGAGTAGGAGTTACAATTCTTATATCAGAAAACATAGATTTCAAGACTAAAACTACAAGAAACAAAGGTCACTCTATAATGATAAAGGGGTCAATTCAGCAAGAGGATATAACAATTTTAAATATATATGTACCCAACATTGGAACACCCAGATATATAAAGCAAATATTATTAGAGCTAAAGAGAGAGGTAGTCCCCAGCGCAATAACAGCTGGAGATTTCAACACCCCACTTTCAGCATTGGACAGATCTTTCAGAGAGAAAATCAACAAAGGATCATCAGACTTAATATATACTATAGACCAAATGGATCCAATAAATATTTACAGAACATTTCATCTAATGGCTACAGAATGTACATTCTTTTTTTCAGACCATGAATAATTCTCAACGATTGACCATATATTAGGTCACGAAACAATACTTGCAACATTAAAAAAATTGAAATAATATCAAGCATCTTTTCTAACCACAATAGAATGAAACTAGAAATTAATGACAAGAGCAATTTTGGAAACTATACAAATGCATGGTTGAACAATATGCTCCTGAATAACCAGTGGGTCAATAAAATATAAAGAATATTGGAATTTTTCTGAAACAAATGATGATGGAAACACAACATACCAAAAACTATGGGATATGACAAAAGCAGTATTAAGAGGAAAGCTCATACTTATAAGTGCCTCCATCAAGAAAGAAGAAAAACTTCAAATAAACAACTGAACAATGCATCTTAAAGAACTGGAAAAGCAGGAGCAAATGAAACCCAAAATTAGTAGAACAAAATAAGTAGTAAAAATCAAAGCAGGAATAAATTAGATTGAAATGAAGAAAGCAATATAAAAGACCAATGACAAAAAAGTTGGTTTTTTGAAAAGTTAAACAAAATGGGCAAACTTCTAGTAAGACTACAGAAAAAGAGAGATGATCCAAATAAATAAAATCAGAGATGAAAAAGGAGACATTACAACTAATACCACAGAAATTCAAAGGATTATCAGTGGCTACTTTGAGCAACTGTATATCAATAAATTGGAAAAATCTAGGGAAAACAATGGACAAATTTGCAGACACATACAACCTACCAAGATTGAACCATAAATAAATTCAAACCCTGAACAGACCAGTAACAAGTAATGAGATTGAAGCCACAATAAAAAATCTCCTCCCGTAAAAACATCCCAGGACTTGATGGCTTTGTTGCTGAACTCTACCAAACATGTAATGAAGAACTAGTAACAATCCTACTCAAACTATTCTAAAAAATAGAGGAAGAGAGAAATAGTTCCAAACTCATTGTATCATGCCAGTATTACCTTGATTCCAAAACCAGACAAAGACACATCAAAAAAAGAAAACTACAGGCCAATATCACTCATAAAATTGATGCAAAATCCTGAATAGCAAACCAAAAAAAAAAAAAAAAAAATCATTCACCATGACTAAGTGGGATTTACCCCTGAGATGCAGGGATGATTCAATATATGCAAATCAATATGATACATCATATCAACAGAATGAAGGCCAAAACCATATAATCATTTCAATTGATGCTGGAAAATTATCTGATATAATTCAACATTCTTTTATGATAAAACTCTCAAAACTGGGGATAGAAGGAACATATCTCAGCATGAAAGTCATATATGACAAACCCACAGCCAGCATCATACTGAATGGGGAAAAACTGAAAACCTTTCCTCTAAGATCTGTAACATGACAAAGATGCTCATTTTCACCACTACTATTTAACATAGTAATGGAAGTCCTACATAGAACAATCAGACAAAAGAAAGAAATAAACGGCATTCAAATTGAATGGAAAAAGTCAAATTATCCTTGTTTTCAGATAATATGATCTTATATTTGGAAAACCTAAAGACGGCACAAAACACTATTAGAACTGATAAATTATGTAAAGCTGCAGGAAACAAAATCAACATTAAAAATTCGTACCATTTCTATATGCCAACAATGATCTTAAGGAAATGAAAGATCTCTATAATGAAAACTATAAAACATGAAAGAAATTGAATAGGACACCATAAAATGGAAAGTATTCAATTTGTATGGATTTAAAGAATCAATATTGTTAAAATGTCCATACTACACAAAGCAATCTACAGATTCAATGCAATTCTTATCAAAATATCAATGGCATTCTTTATCAAAATAGAAAAAAATCCTAAAATTTATATGGAACCACAAAAATACCCAGAAGAGCCAGAGCTATCCTGAGCAAAAGAACAAAATTGGAGGAATCACCTGACTTTAAATTATACTACAGAGCTATATAACCAAAATGGCATGGTACTGGCATAGATCAATGGAACAGAATTCAGAAACCAGAAACAAATTTACACACCTACCGTGAAATGTTTGACAAAGATGCCAAGAACCTACACTGGAAAAAAGACATTCTGGAATATTAGAATCTAAAAAGAGCTGAAAGGAATGTTACAAATAAAGAAAATTCCCTAAAATAAAATAAAGCAAAAGTCATTTGGCTCATATGGTTAAAAGACCAGGGTTTAGCTAGATGGACTTTTAGGAAAATCTCTATGCAGCCCAGTATATAAATTGGGCCTCACAGTACATTTGCAAGTAACATCAAACTATATACTTTCCAATATCATGCCAATATCTCCTCTTTACTTAATTCCATCTCATTATCATAAATGTAGGAATTAGATGTTGATGGTCTATCAGCAATCCCTCTGGTGTTGGCTTCTTTCCAAGTGTGTCCAGGCCACATACTATTTCCATGATTAAAACTATGTGAAAACAAAGTGTTCACCAAGACCAACATGGCCTTAGCATTTCCCTCAGCTGAACTAAACTTTACACAGGCTTCCTCCTGACTCTAGGTCCCTAACTTCCCTTTCTTAAAGAATTTACTTTAGAAAACAGGTAATTGTAAGCTCTTTCTTTGCCTAATTGAGATGTAAACCTTGTTTTAAAGCTTCTTGCCAGTTTTAAAACCCTGGAATATTTTCCTTAAGCACCCAGGAGCCATCACGTTGAAATAAAATCATTAAAGGGATACAGCCTACACGGGAGTGTGGGTGGGAGCCTAACTTCAAGGAGCCTTGCTCTAAGTTGTAAAACTACCTCTTGTCATGAAGATAGGAGAAAATTTACTTCATCTGTGGGTAAAACCAATCAGCAAGCACAAATGGCCTACACAGATTCTCCCATTCCAGCTCTTAAAAACTCTTCATTCCTTTTTTTCAATGGAGTTGAGCTCAGGCTGAGTTATAGCCAATCTCTTCTGTTACAATAGTTTTGAATAAAGTCTCTCTTGCCTATGTAATTTTGCCCAGTGGAATGTTTGCTTTGACCAGGTATATTCTGATTTTATCTTGTAATTTTCACACTTATCTGCTGTTTTCTTATTGTTTTTTAGTTTATCCCCTTTGGAAATAAGTGGATTTTCTCAGGCCATATTATAGTTAGCCCTGTTTTTCATGACTCTGATACAACATCAAATCAAAAATTTTAAATTAAAATTTAAATTTTCTGGAATAAATTTATTTAATTATACTTCTTAAACCAAACAACGACAAAAATAACAACAAACAAAAACTTCTTGTTGATGTTTCTCAAGAGAGAAGGTTCCCTGGCTAGTTAATAAGGGTATCTAACCTATTTGGTATATGTGATGTTGCTTTAGGAAGAATAAATTATTCAATGGCTTAATTAAATAATGAAATAAGACATCTTCATTCTTCTAGTAGCTTCTAATCTTATTTCAGTTGCCTAGGTGGGGCTCCTCTGTAGGATGAAGCTGGAGAGGGTACCGTGACTACTCTGGCACCATTATTGCTTATGTTTAAATGATAAATTAATAAATTGGTATATTTGAAAGATAACATGAAACTCTTAAATCCTTATAAGATTTAAATATCAAGAAATAAAAGAAATGAAAAACAAAACAGTGTAATAATAAAAAATAAAGAGCAGAAAGAGAGATAAGATTTATTACATACCTACAATTTGCCAGACATTTTCCCCAATGCATTATGTGTGTTATTTTGAAAATCCTAATAGCAATACTAGCAATAGGTGCTATTATTCCTATTCTACAGATGAAGACACCATGGCCCTAAGAATATAAATATCTGCCTCAAAATAACACAATTAATAAATGGCAGAGCTTAGCTTTGATAATCTAAGAAGGAGCTCAGCACCACACCCAACATATTTAACTGTTACACTACAGTAGCTCTAGGCTTGCAGCCTATAAACATTAGGAATGAGAACATTGGATGGAATAAGGCAAATTATACAAAACTAGCTAAAATGGCCAGGTCTCCAATAACAGCCTTGCTAAGTCACAAACATTCTCGTGTAAGAAGAAATGTTTTTATCTGCTTCTTGCTGCAATCCATGAATATATAGTCAGTCTCAGATCCTAATGCCTAAGGAAGTGATTCTCCAAGTGTGGTCAGTATCACCTGGTTATATATAAGACGGAAAAATTCTCCTACTCAATCAGAAAGTCTGAGGGTGAGGACCAGCAATCAAGCCCTCCTGGTGAGTCTAGGCTTGCTCAAGTTCCAGAATCACTGGTCTAAGGCGAATCTTGGCAGAGATCCTTACCTCTGCTACTGTGGTGGCTCTCGTGCAGAGTTATTATCTGAATAATACCCTGCAATGATTTGTAGATTTCCAACCTGCAGTGGGCTCTACTCACTTATTGTGACAAAACTTATAGGGACTATGCCTTTTCTGAGCACAGTTTGATCTTAAAGACCAAGAAACTTCATTTCAAAATCTTAGCATTTCCTGTGTTACCCAGAGCAGGGTTTGTACAAAATGCTTTCTTCAGATCTCTGTTGTCAGATGAATCAATATAATGATCGCCATTTTTCACTCTCCTGTTGCCTCAAATTCAGAAAATAAAGCTACTGAGGAAATCTGTACGAATTCAGTGTACCCCCACCTCAGCCCTCACACACAAATACCTGAACCACAGGAAAGACACAGGATAATGTGTGGCATGAGAGTTAAAACAGAGGCCAAGTCTTTTAGGTTACTGCTACAGTATAAAGAGGAGGAAGAAGAGTCTGGGTAGCATAGTCTGCACAGCTTAGTCTCCGCAGCATAGCAGACCATGGCGTATTTACTTGAAGTATTGTGACGTCCAAGAGGGGCAGGTGCCCCATGTACAACTAAAACCACAAAACACTAAAGAAACCATGTAACTTCCTTTACGGTCCACTCTTTTGGATAAGCAAAACCAGCTTTCCCACCTGGTTGTCAGCATCTCATCAAAATAGACAAATCCATTATATGCAGAACAAGACTATCCTTAATTGTTTTTGTTTAAAGTCCATATACAATTAACATATGTAGATGGAAGATACTATGAGCCTTTAAACAGTATTATTCTTGATTTATTTTTCTTTCAGAAAACTGCCAGACAATTCTGTCTCTGTACATACAAATTAGAAGGCAGTGTTCAAACAGTAAAATGAAATAGATACATAATTAATTCAATATCATGGTAGACAGTATTTCAATTTTGATTTTGAAATAATCCTGGAGAGGCCTTTAGAAATACACTATAAATGTAAGGAAAATAGGGTTTTTGAGTGGTCACACACTAGATCTTATTTTCATATATCTACTTTAAACTGATGAATGGAAATCAGCATAATTATTAACTGGAATGGTACAGTATTTTCCCAAGATATTAATCTCAGCAATTGTGGCATAGGATACTACAACTATTAGCAAATAGAGTGCATAACCTTGAAAAGGAAACCTAGTTAAATAGGCATCAAGAACATATTTCTTCACTCTGTATGCTCAGTTCTAACCTTGCAGGCTCTGTGACATTCAGTAAGTCTCAATACAGCTTCTTCATTTTTTTTCCTATTAAGCTTGGATTATTTTAGAGGACTGATAAGGTATTTATACAGAGTAGAAAAAGCTTCTGAATACTTTAAAATGCATGTATTATTTAAAAGGACAACAAAGCACTGCTATTTTAATATATACTAATTTCATTGTTCTGAGATATTTGAACATGTCAACATTGTGTCATTGTTCCTACCAAGGTCATACAACAAGTCATATCAAAGAAAATAAGTTGCTTTTCAATTTTGACATTTCGACTTTCTTTTAGACATTCATAGAGTTCCAGGTAGTAACATAGCTCTGTCTACCCACAGGCAGTTTGAAAACACCCAGAGGCACTCATTTTTTTTGTAGTTAGTAGGACATGGAGAAAGCTGGTTCACAACAAATTTCAATTGATCTGAAAATATGAAAACCCTAAAATAGGCGGGAAATTTCATAGGTAACATTACATTCCAATATAAAATTCACAACTTGTCCTCCCAGAACAAATGTCAAAATCAGTCATCAACACTTTTGCCTGAAAGGCCTCTTTTTTATTGATTCACAAAGCAAACATGAGTCTTCACTCTTATCACCAAGAAGTTATCCCAGAGAGCCCTGCAGATCACAGCCCTTTCTTCTCAAGATCCAAAAGTAAAGCAAACACTCTGTGACCAAATAAACTACTATAGATTGTCTACAACTTTATCCCAACTCCAATCAGCTTCAGGCAGAATTTTCAATTTAAAATCCATGTCATATTGTGAGGTAGAGAAAAATAACTAATAATGCATTTATCACCTAAACAAATTTGCCTTAAAAAGAATGCAAAATAGTCACCCATGGAACTTAACAACTCTGGAAAAATAGTATTTTAGAGGATGATGGTTGAAGAATTAAAAATTATGATATAAAAGAAGCGTCATGACACAGGGGAAAGATTCAGCACTCTGTGGATGGTCACTCTATCAAGGACATTATTTAGTGCAATGCTGATTTCAAATGTCCTGTGCTGCTGGTGAGCAAGGTCGCAGTCCTTGTGCCTGATTATCAACCTTTCTGTTTTGAACTGAATCATACCTGTCGCTGCCAGGCACCAGTGTTTTAGAGCTTACGCGTTACATACTTGTTAAAGCCTATTGGATGTGATAAATATTCAAATAACCATGCAAATGCATATTTAATAGTAAACTTAGGTAAGTTCCAATGAAGGAAAGCAACACAGCTCTAAGAGTGCATGAAAACCAAAAGGACTTTGGGGTTTAGGAAAGGCCTCCGTAGGTAGGTGATGTCTGGGCTGTGTTTGCAGGATGAAGAGGGGTTAAGTGAAATGGGCAGGACGTTCCAGAAAGAGCACTGGGTGACACTGGGTGACAGGAGGAGCATATGATTTCAAAAAACACTGTGACTGTGGTTGGGAGATTCAGAGGGTGAGTGGAGAGAAATCGTGTGGAAATATGCTGGAACTATCAGCAAGGTCCAAATGGGGTTTTTCTTGGTGCTCACTGGACAAATCATTGCTGGGCAACTTTTGTGAAGCGTATTTTAGATAACCAATGAGACTCACAACATGTAGCCAATGTGGGAAATAGTGATGTGGATAAATAATAGTTAATGTCGTAACACTTTGGGCATACAACTGAACTAATAATTTACTTGGTAGGAAACTTCAGCATGATTTCTATTTTTTAAAAAACACAGCTCTGTCTCTTATCTTCCTTCTAAAGCTACGATTCTCCGTCAGGGCTGATTTGGCTTCCTTATCCCTCCCAAGAGCTATTTGGCAATGTCTGGACACAATTTGCTTGTCACAACTGGAGGGGGTGCTATGCCGTCTAGTGGGTATAGGCCAGGAATGCTGGCCAAACATCTCACAATGCACAGAGACCCCATAGCAGGAAATTATGTAGCTCAAAATGTCAATAGGGCTGAGGTTAAGAAACTCGGCTCTAAAGTGTTTTAAAAATTTAAAGAGTTTTCCATGGTCTCTTGACCTAATGCACAAGATAGATATTTGTGTGTTTTCCTACACAGAAAACAAGGGGAGCAGGTCAGATTTCAGGATATAAGAAACAGGAAATGCATTTGAGATCCGTATTAAACAAACCCAGATACATTGAAAGGCAAGTCTTCACTGGGAATTAAATTTGGGAGTTTTTAGAGTACCCAAAAATCAAATCCGTGGAAGAAGTAAAAGAACAAAGATAAAATGCTTAGTGCAGAGCCTTCAGGAACTTCTAATTGCCAACTAGGTAAAGGAGAATAAGCCTACAAAAGGAAATCAGCAAGGGGCAGGCAGAACTCAAAGAGATAAGAGAAAAACAAGAGTGGGATGTCATGGAAACCAATGTAAGACATTGTTTCAAGAAAGATAAACTGATTTACAGTGCCAAACATACCCAAGAGGAAAAAACAAGGAGAGGACTGAAAAGTCGATTTTATTAAGAGACATGGCGGTCATTAGTGACCTTTGTAGAGGGCTGTCTTGGTTGAGTGATGGAGGTGAAAGCCAGATTGGAGCGGTCCAGGATTAAGTGGCAGTGTGGAGCTAGAGACAACTCCTGTACAAGTCTTTATTGTAAAGAGAAGCAGAGGTTGTAGGGGCACATGTGTGAAATCAAGATTAATATGGGACACACTCAAGTATGTTTAAAGGCTGATGGCAGTGATTTGGTTCAAAGCTAGCAATGCAATATACAGGGAAAAGTTTATAGTTTAAAATTTCTCAGAAGGTATGAAAGGACAGGTTCCAAAAGAGATAGAGACACCATCTCTATTGTCACAGGAGGGATAGAACCAATAAGGAAATTTATTGATTGTTTTACGTGGAATTCATACAAGGTTTGTGAGCAGATATGTAAGAAGAAATATTTATTTATCAAATAAAAGAAAAATGAGAAGTGGTTGACATTAATTACTTTTCAGTTGCTCAAACCAACCTAATCAGGAATTTGACAAGCCAGTCATATGATATGGCCTACACTTCTCCTAACTTGCTGCTGCCCGTACTGTTCCCTTCATCCCATATATCTTTTTTTGTTGTTGTTGTTTTGAGACAGTCTCACTCTGTCACCCAGGCTGGAGTGCAGTGGCGTGATTTTGGCTCACTGCAAGCTCCGCCTTCTGGGTTCACACCATTCTCCTGCCTCAGCCTCCCAAGTAGCTGGGACTACAGGCGCCTGCCACCATACCTGGCTAATTTTTTGTATTTTTAGTAGAGATGGGGTTTCACCGTGTTAGCCAGGATGGTCTCAATCTCCTGACCTCATAATCTGCCCGCCTCAGACTCCCAAAGTGCTGGGATTGCAGGCGTGAGCCACTGCACCTGGCCCCTTCATCCTATGTATCTTACCTACTCTGAGTTCTCTGGGAGTGTTTCTCTGCACACTGTAATGCTCCCTCCTTTATAATGAGTTGGACTCATCATAATGTACTGTAATTATTTCTTTACTGTTTAATTGCTCCACTAGACTAGGAACTCCTACAGGGCATGGCCACATCATGTGTAGAACACTGGTGGGTGGTACCTGGCAGAGACAGTTGATAAGCACTTGCTGAGGGGATTAGTTTTCCTCTTTATTTTTAAGGTAAACATCTCCCTATTGGATTGCCGGCTTGTATTGGCAAAATTATGCGTCTAAAAAAATTATACATTGAACTATCAATTCATATATATGTACATGTATCTCTGAGAATACTTCTGAATAACCTCTTAGAATGCAGGTTTCTCTGCTCTAAGTATCTTCACTGAACCGATGGGTTAATCCTGAGATGGTTAGAAAAACCAGTTAAATAGAAATCCTGGTAACTAAAAGCCAAAATTCTGTAATCAAGCCAATTAACTGGGTCATTATCAAATCTCTTTTTTCCTAGACTGTGACCTCATAGAAGGTAGAATCTTTTTCTAGCTAAATATACAATGCACTTGTCAAAATGTTTACTTAAAAATAATTGTACTTGGCTCATAGTGAGTTGAGGGGGAAAATGGGATAAGAACACAAAAATAAATAGATTCAGGTTTCTGACACCAAATATCTATTTTCTGCTTTGATATCTAACATATATGACTAAGTCAAACAATCCTAAAATTAATGTGAAACCAAAAAAGACCCCACATAGCAAAAGCAAGACTAAGCAAAAAGAACAATTCTGGAAGCATCACATTACCCAACTTCAAACTATACTACAAGGCTATAGTTACCAAAACAGCAAGGTACTGGTATAAAAACAAGGATGTACACCAATGGAACAGAATAGAGAACCCAGAAAAAAAGCCAAATATTTACAGCCAATTGATCTTTGACAAAGCCAACAAAAACATAAAGTGGGGAGAGGATACCTTATTCAACAAATGGTGCTGGAAAAACTGATAAGCCATATATAGAATAATGAAACTGGACCCTCATGTCTCACTTTATACAAAAATCAACTCAAGATAGATCAAGGACTTAAATCTAAGATGTGAAATGATAAAATTCTAGAAGATAACATCAGAAAATCTCTTCTAGACGTTAGCTTAGGCAAAAATATCATGACGAAGAGCCAAAAGCAAATGCAACCAAAACAAAGATAAACAAACGGGACCTCATTAAACTAAACAGCTTCTGCACAGCAAAAGAAATAATCAGCAGAGTAAACAGGCAACCCACAGGTGGGAGAAAAGCTTCACAAATTATACATCTGACAGAATCTACAAGGAACTCAAATCAACAGGAAAAAAAAGAAATAATCCCATCAAAAAGTGGACTAAGGACATGAATAGACAATTCTCAAAAGAAGATATACAAATCGCCAACAAATATATGAAAACATGTTCAATATCACTGATTATCAGGGAAATGCATACCAAAACCACAATGATATACCACTTTACTCCAAAAGAATGGCCATAATTTTAAAAATCAAAAAATGATAATCTGCAATTACAAAAATATGGAAAAAGACTAAATATCCATTGACCAATAAGTGGATAAGTAAAATGTGGTATATATATATGTGTGTGTGTGTGTGTGTGTGTATGTGTGTATGTATATATATGTATATATATACACACACACACCATGGAATACTACTCAGACATACAAACGAATGAAATAATAGCATTCACAGAAATCTAGGTAGAGTTGGAGACCACCATTCTAAGTGAAGTAATTCAGGAATGGAAAAACCGAACATAATATATTCTCACTCATAAACAGGAGTTAAGCTATGAGGATGCAAAAGCATAAGAATAATATAATGGACTTTGAGGAATCAGGGGAAAGAGTGGGAGGGGGATGAGAGAGAAAAGACTACACATTGTGTATACTGTACTCTGCTAAGGTGATAGGTGCACATAAATGTCACAAATCACCACTAAATATCTTTTCCATGTAACCAAACACCACATGTTCCCAAAAAACTATCAAAATAAAACAACAACAACAAAATCATAACCTTAGAAGAGCAGGTATTACAAAAGTAGGAAATAAAACACAGGGGGATTCTTCCTCTTGTCTCCTTATCTTTCTAAAGCATGAATCTGTTTTAAGTGAATAATAGAAGTTCTAAAAGCAGAGAATCCAACTTATAAATAAACTGTAAATCCTATGTAAAAAAAGTGTTAGTTTCCATAGAACAAACTGAATAATAAAAAACAACTATTAAGGTTGAAAAGAAAGTTCAACTATAAATTGAATCCTCCATTCTGGGGTAGAAGACGGGAGCAGTCTAATTCAATGCAATTTATGCAATGCTAATTGTATTGCCAATTTTAATCATTAAATGAGAGGTATGAGGAAAGAAAAGTGTGAGAGAGGGCCTTCACCTTACATTGTCTAGATGAAAAATGACGGTATCAAATAGCAATACGAAGTAGTTTTATTATTAACTGCAAAAAAAAAGCTGTAAAGTTAGTAAGGGCAAAGTCATTTAGCAAATACTTATTGAGTAGGTTATAAGGCTCAATCTTTAGGCAAAGTGCTGAGGATTCATTGTAGGTTGAGTATTCTGGGAAATCTTCATGAGGAGGTAAACTGGAGCTAGACTATTTGGGATCTCCTCAATTTCCCCAGTTCATCATTCATCCAAGGACAAATCAAGCTGCACTGTTACTGATTAATATTTATTTTAATATGAACCAATTACATCTACATTTACTTTATTTGTACTATTCTTTGCAACAGGAATTTTCACGTTTGAAAGATAACGTTACTATTTTTTAATTTAACTGAAACCTAAAATTTAAAAATTTGTCAGATTTTCCTTGCCTTATACCCTTCCTTTCAGCACTTTTCTAAGATTTACATATTTAGATTTGCATATAAAAAGTGAAAGCCATCATAAACAAACAGTTGGTGTATGTCTAATGCAGCTTTAACCTTGTCCTTTTCCTGAAGTCCCATAAAAGATAAAGGCTGATTGCCTGGAGTCCTCTTGGAAAATGAATAGCAGGCAGAGAGTGGATGTGCCTGCATTTGTAAATGGTAAAAGCATCTCTGAAAATATCTATTTTAGTTAGTACTTCTCTTCATGTACTTCACTATGGCTGCCATTCAATTCTCTCAGTTTTCAATGTGAATATGATGTAGTTCATGTACTCCTTGTTGTTTTCCCTACTGATTATCTACCCACTAAAACACCCAATCTCTGACTTAACATTCAAAAACTCTCCATGATGTGGTCCTCCTGGTTTTATTTCTACATTTTATCCAAACTATTGTTAAACTTTCTCAAACATGTCTCCATGCTCAGTCACCTTTGCCTCTGTTTGCTCCAATAATAATCATATTGTTCATATGACCTTATCTTATCTCTGTTGAAAGAACCCGTATTCAATAAAGCAATTTCAGATGTTTCCAGTTAAGACTGATTTCTGTTTTGCTATTGTTTGAATGATGGTGGCTTTTCCAAAATTCAAGTGGAAACTTAATCCCGAATGCAGCTGTATTAAGAAGTATGACTTTTGGGAGGTGATTACATCATGAGGACCCTGAATGGGACTAACGTCCTTTAAAAAGGGTTCAAGAATACATGGAGCACTCTCTTGCTCCAGGCCATCCTTTTCACCATGTGAGGAGACTGCATTCTTCTCCTCTGAAGGATGCAGCAACAAGGCACCATCTTGGAAGAAGAGCAATCCCCATCCGACAGCATTCCTGCTGGTGCCTGGATTTTGGACTTCCCATCCTCCAGACCCATGACAAATAAATTTCTATTGTTTATAATTTACCCAGTCTGTCGTATTTGCTATAACAACACAAATGGACTGAGACAGTAGATTATCAAAAACCACCTGGCAATACATCTATCTGTGACTTTTATGTCACTTATATTTAGAGGATGAGTATAAGAGTGTTCATCCATCCATCCATCCATCCATTCATTCATTCATCCATCCATCCAACAAAAACTAATTTATTCCCTAAAAATCTATCACAAACTTTTCCCCAGGTGAGACACTGAAGACTTAGTGGTAAACAAAGCAGACTCATTCCCAGATCTTTTAAAACCTGACAGATTAATAAGGGAGGCAGACATTAGGTGAACAGCAAAAATCACAGATGTTTTAGGTTAAAAGGCTATGCATTTGGAGCCATCATCTTTTAATATATTTTCTGTTCTATTCATGACATTAAGTAAAGCACAGAAATTTATCTTGATGGACCTAGTTGTGCAGGACACAATAGAAAAAGTACAAACTCCTAGAATAGAAATTGAAAGAAATCTTTGCTCAGTGGAAAGGAATTATTAAACATTTTGACTGCAAGCTGATTTGAAACTTCAAGTACAGCTCCTGAGATCCACGGTCAGAGAAGTCATGTTCAAGAGTTTTATAATGATCATATCCAATCACAAATGTTTTGGATATCCATGATACAAACAAACACACACACCAAAGAAGCACTTAGTTGGTCTGTGACTTGAAGTTTTAATAGTGAAATCATAACTGAGTAAGGTGAAAGTAACTCTATAACAGATAATTAGGACTAATGAATATTTATAGATAAGATTTCTATTTATGTTCTTTATTAAAAAAAAACACATTTGGCCAGCTTAACGGTAAAGTATACACTCCCTGTGTACACATCACCACATATTCAGCCCTATTACTGACTGATATAGAATCTTGGCTTACAGGCACAGAATTCTGCTCAAGATAAAATTACCATTTACAAATTACTGATTTTTTAATCCCTAAATCTTAAATTGATGGGAAATGACATAGAACTATACAACATAACGTTATAAGATTTCTACAATAAAATCAATTTATACATTGGCATTATCAGTCAATTAACAATGATGTTTTTGAGCTTTAAAATTTTGTTTAACGTTAAAATAAATGAAATATGCATCAGAAGCTTCAGGTGGAAATACCGTGTCAAACTGAGAATCAGAACAAAATCAAGTAACACATGATCAAATCAATAGGAAAATACCTCTTCAATAAAAAATGCAGACAAGAAGTTCAAAAAAATTCATCTCTTCGGTATTTTCCAGTTACCCTTCCTTGGGTATATGGACCAAGGATTTAATAGAAGCATTCTTTACCAACGGATAAAAAAATGAGAATTGTTATCAGAAAAAGATCCAGAAGTTAGGTAGCCATGTTAAATTCCACACGACTTGGTTTGACAATGGGGTGGAGAGCAAATAGATGATTGTGAGGCTGGGGTGGATGCTCAGATCAGGGAGTTTCTACAGATATTTATAGAATATTTTGTCTCTGCACTTTGGGCTTTTTCAGGAGAGCTGAGTAAGTTTTCTTACAGGATTAAAAAAAATATGTATAAAGCAGCTGTAACATGAAGGAGCAGTCTTTCTTCACCACAGTGAAAGAGGCTGTAAAATACAGCATTATGGTAATATTGTAAATACAACTTAAATCCTCTCTATTCTTTGTACCTACCTGGATAATTCCAATCCTGAACAGAGATTTCTTTCTTTCTTTTTTTTTTTTTTTTAAAGGCAATGGTCATTGTGTGGAACAAGAAGGAGGATTAGGAGAATTACAATTTTTTTTTCACAGTTTAGAAACACTTCTGTCAAACAGGCATTATTCTCATCATCTGAAAACAAAAACAATTTCTAAATTAAAAAAATCCACTTGTCAAACCTTTGGCTTTTACACTGAATGGGATGGGGATGAAAACATCTCATTCAAATGTATCACTCTGGCTGTTGTGCTAAAATTAGACCATGGGGACAGGGCATGGGTGAAAGCAGGAAGATCAACTGGAAGGTTATTGCAGCAATCCATTCAACAGATGGCCTAGAAGTGGATACAATGGAGATGAAGAGAAATGACTGGATTCTGGGTATAAATTGAGGGTAGAGTCATTCCTGATAGGTTGGACTTGATGTGAAGGTCAGGAGGAAGAGTTAAAGATGAAGCTAAGGTTTTTGGTTTGAGTAAATAGATGAATGGAGTTGACATTTACTTGTATGGAGAAAACTGAGAGAGGAACATTTATTTTTAATGGTAGTTTGGTATTAGAAACAAAGAGTCTGAGATGTTTGTTAGACTGTGCTGACTGGGAGCAGGCAGTTGTGTGTAACGTCTAAAACTCAATAGAGGACATAGCTAGAGATATAAGTCAACCTACAGATGGAACATGGAACCTGGATGAGATCTCCTACAGAGTAGGTGTAGACAGAAAGCAGTAAAGGTCCAAGGAGTGAAACCTGGGTCTCTTCACTGTTTGCAGGTAAGAAAATTGAGGAGACACTTAAATGAGAAGGAAGAGTAGGTTTAGTAGGAGGAGAAGCAAGAGAGAGAGAGAAACACTAAGGAAACTACAATAAAATGTTTCCAGAGAGGGAATGATTTGTAACAAATGCTGCTGAAGCTAATGATTGGGAATTTTCCACTAGATTTAGCAGCATGGAGATTGCTGGTGACTTGACAGGGACTGATGTGGTAGTGAGTAAAGTCTTTTTGAAATAGGTTCAAAAAGAATGAGGCAAAAGAAAGTGAAAGCAATGATGATTGTTACTTTAAAAAAGAACAAGAAAATAAGTAGGTATTTTAAATAACTGGGAAATGTAATCAGCTGAAGAGAAAATGGATAGATTGAAGGTATTGGGGGAGAGGAGGAAATGGAGGAAGGGAATGAAGTAGGACTGCAACACCAGGGTCCCACTGAAGGTTAGGAGCCATGAATTTAAAGTGAGACCAATCAGCATAGGCCTGTGGTTTTCCCCAGCCACGTTCTTCCATTCTTCCTCCCAGGGAGATGTTAAGCACAGAAGTTTCACTTAATCAGCTTGCTGTTTTTCTGAGCAAATTTTAGGAAAGGGAGAGAAGCAAAGAAATCAAAGATGATTGCAAGGGAGTCATAATGATAGAACGTGGGACTAAAGCTAAGTGGAAGGGAAGGGAGCACATGAGTGAACAAGATATAGTAAAAAGGTACTTTTGTTACAGTTAATTTAGAGAGCTTCAGGAAATGAGAAGCACAACTTTGGAGCAGTTGTAGCTAATGATTATGTTGAGTTTCAGGAGATGATCTTGGAAGTGAGTGACTAAGACACGCTAGAGGATGATATCAGTGGAGGAGGTCCAACATTTAAGAGATAGGTTCATTGAAAGAAAGGTCTGCATGGATATTGGAAACTCCAAAGAATACTACAAAAGGGTTATTGAATCATGGAGCAGTGAACCAGGCATTAAAATCTGCAAGGATGACGAGGTAATGGGCCAAGGGTCTATACATTTCCTTAGAGAGGAGGTTTAGTGAATTGTTTATTCCTTAAAGACAGACACAGTGGAAAATGACTTTGGAACCACTTCAAAATATAAGTAGTGTGTACTCTATAATTATTAAGATTATTCAAGGTCTGTTCATCATATTAAGCATTTTAATCAGGGTTTTCTTTGGGCATTTAAATGACTGCTTGGCTGATTCCATGATCCTACAAACAAACATCAGCTAGCTATCCTAACTTAATTAAGAGACTCCTATAAATTAAATTCTATGACTTTCATAACAACTACAGGTATTTCACAAGAACAAAATTTAGGGAATTAGGGAAAGAACTTTAAGGGTGGACAGAATGTGCCTTTTATTTTTCATCATGTGTCTTGCAATTAAAAGAAGTCCTTATATCTCCACCTGTTGTACAGGACGCTTAGAGCCTGGTGGTGGTCGGCCTGCAAAGTCTTAGCAACTGCTATTCAGTTCCAGCATCTGTTCGCACTTCTTGACTGGTCAGAAAAGTAGCTCAATCATTCATTATCTACAACTGACTTCTTACAAAGAAGGTAAATTTTTTTTTTTCTTTTGCCGAACTCGTATGCCGTAAAGTTATATCTAAAAATTATCATTAGATATTTGCAATTGGAAAACTCGGTTCCAAAGCAATAATAACAAAGTATTTTGTGAGCTTAAAAATATGTTCAAGTATTTAAAGGGTTTTGAAAAACTACATTTACTACAAATATAATGCCACAGGAGGTAACTCTGATATGTTCACCACATCCATTTCAGTGAACTTAAAATTGATCCTCGATGTAAAGAAGGTATCCATACTCAAGTATAAGTTTAGTTAATTATCTGTGACCATGTTCTGCTTAGATGGTATCAGTATTAATGATCCTCCTGAACTATCCCTTCAGTGTGTAAAAGAACTTAATTAAGGAGATTGCATCTGTCAGGATCTAAACAGGGTCTAAACACCCCAGGAATGAGGCATAGGCTTCTTTGCTTCATTATGGAATGATTATAAATTTAGGATAATAGCAGAGTAAAAAATTACATAAGGCAATTTAAATACTATGAATTATATAATCAGTAGTTACACATATTATATATCAGATTACATATACAGTATGTATACATACACATACAATGTATATACTGTATATATACACACATACAGTGTATAAATTGAGGGTAGAGCCATGGCTAAGAGGACTGGATGTGTGGATGTATATATATGCAGTGTGTGTGTATATATACAATATATAGTATGTGTATATATATTCTATATATATACTGTATATATACTGTATTTATACACACACACACTATTAGGCCATTCTTGAATTGCTATGAAGACATGCCTATGACTTGGTAATTTATTCAGAAAAGAGGTTTAATTGGCTCATGGTTCTGTAGGCTGTGCAAGAAGCATGTTGATGGCATCTGCTCAACTTCTGGGGAGGTTTCAGGGAGCTTTAGTTATGGATAAAGGCAAAGAGGGAGCAAGCATCTCACAGGGCAAGAATGGGAGCAGGAGAGAGAGATGAGGGGGCAGTGCCACACACCCCTAAATGACCAGGTCTCGTGTGAACTCAGAGCAAGAGCTCATTCATCACCAAGGGAATGGCCCAAACCATTCATGAGGAATCCACCCCCATGACCCAAACACCTCCCATTAGGCCCCATTTCTAACATTTTAACATGATATTTGGGTGGGGAAAAATATCCAAACTATATCAATATCTATAGATGTATATATCTTTATGCATATATATCTACACACACACACACACACACAGACATATCAGGACATGTCAGATCACTAGATATTTTAATAATATTAAATAGATATTTTACTTTTGTAATTTAGATAATATGGATAAATAAACTAGTTATTTGTAATTGTATTTTAACATTTTAAAATAGAATGGATGCTGTGACTATTTTGAATGAATAGAAATGCTGATAATCCTCCAATGTAACCTTTCTATATGGTAAGAAACTCTACAATGTCTACCATGTATTAATATTTTTCTATCAAATTATAGTTGCTATTTCTCTAATTTCAATATTTTTATATATACCTGGCTGAGTTATAGCAGAAACATGGTTATTAGAAAATCCTCTCAGTGGAAATGAGCTTTTAAAATAACATTTTACATGATGCTAGAGACTGCTTTTCAGAACACCTACTCATTTGTTAGCTGCTAAAATAACAATGAGGCAGTAATAGCTTAATTCAAAACAGTGATAATATATAATTCATAAAGGTCAAACCCAAACTCTTTGAATAGAGATTCCATCGATGTTCCTCTTAAGTGTGTTTCTGTACTTCAGGGATAAGCTTGTTTTTGAAAGATTGCATTGCAATACTTTCCAAGAATTACTTTTTTATGATCCTTCTTTGGAGGTGAACATCAAAAAGGAAACACTCCTTAACCTCCTTCTTTGTCATAAATTTTGTATTCTCAGAGGACTAGATTACAAACATTGACAAAATTTCAGAGTCCTCCTCTAGGAACTCATGTCCACAACTGGGTTCTGCAGTTAGAATTGTTGGTTACTTTCAGAAATTATTAATACAACATTAATACAGAGTAAAATTAATGACAAGTATTTTTAATGACAATCATATGCCGTATAAAATCAGAAAATGAATGCAACATTAGTATTTCATAATTTCTTTAAATATCTATTTATTTGAATGAGTTTTTTGAGGGAGTAACTTTATTTTATTTTATTTTATTTTACTATTATTTTTTATTATATTTTAAGTTCTAGGGTACATGTGCATAACATGCAGGTTTGTTACATATGTATACTTGTGCCATGTTGGTGTGCTGCACCCATCAACTCGTCAGCACCCATCAATTCATTATTTATATCATGTATAACTCCCAATGCAATCCTTCCCCCCTCCCCCCTCCCCATGATAGGCCCCAGTGTGTGATGTTCCCCTTCCCGAGTCCAAGTGATCTCATTGTTCAGTTCCCACCTATGAGTGAGAACATGCGGTGTTTGGTTTTCTCTTCTTGTGATAGTTTGCTAAGAATGATGGTTTCCAGCTGCATCCATGTCCCTACAAAGGACGCAAACTCATCCTTTTTTATGGCTGCATAGTATTCCATGGTGTATATGTGCCACATTTTCTTAATCCAGTCTGTCACAGATGGACATTTGGGTTGATTCCAAGTCTTTGCTATTGTGAATAGTGCCGCAATAAACATACGTGTGCATGTGTCTTTGTAGTAGAATAATTTATAATCCTTTGGGTATATACCCAGTAGTGGGATGGCTGGGTCATATGGTACATCTAGTTCTAGATCCTTGAGGAATTGCCATACTGTTTTCCATAATGGTTGAACTAGTTTACAATCCCACCAACAGTGTAAAAGTGTTCCTATTTCTCCACATCCTCTCCAACACCTGTTGTTTCCTGACTTTTTAATGATTGCCATTCTAACTGGTGTGAGATGGTATCTCATTGTGGTTTTGATTTGCATTTCTCTGATGGCGAGTGATGATGAGCATTTTTTCATGTGTCTGTTGGCTGTATGAATGTCTTCTTTTGAGAAATGTCTGTTCATATCCTTTGCCCACTTTTTGATGGGGTTGTTTGTTTTTTTCTTGTATATTTGTTTGAGTTCTTTGTAGATTCTGGATATTAGCCCTTTGTCAGATGAGTAGATTGCAAAAATTTTCTCCCATTCTGTAGGTTGCCTGTTCACTCTGATGGTAGTTTCTTTTGCTGTGCAGAAGCTCTTTAGTTTAATTAGATCCCATTTGTCAATTTTGGCTTTTGCTGCCGTTGCTTTTGGTGTTTTAGACATGAAGTCCTTGCCCATGCCTATGTCCTGAATGGTACTACCTAGATTTTCTTCTAGGGTTTTTATGGTATTAGGTCTAACATTTAAGTCTCTAATCCATCTTGAATTAATCTTCGTATAAGGAGTAAGGAAAGGATCCAGTTTCAGCTTTCTACTTATGGCTAGCCAATTTTCCCAGCACCATTTATTAAATAGGGAATCCTTTCCCCATTTCTTGTTTCTCTCAGGTTTGTCAAAGATCAGATGGCTGTAGATGTGTGGTATTATTTCTGAGGACTCTGTTCTGTTCCATTGGTCTATATCTCTGTTTTGGTACCAGTACCATGCTGTTTTGGTTACTGTGAAAATGGCCATACTGCCCAAGGTTATTTATAGATTCAATGCCATCCCCATCAAGCTACCAATGAGTTTCTTCACAGAATTGGAAAAAATGGCTTTAAAGTTCATATGGAACCAAAAAAGAGTTCGCATTGCCAAGACAATCCTAAGTCAAAAGGACAAAGCTGGAGGCGTCACGCTACCTGACTTCAAACTATACTACAAGGCTACGGGAGTAACTTTCAAATATGCATCCCTGCGTTGGTGCTACCAAAGGGATGTTACCTGTTGCAGAAAGTGACAGAATGAAATCATAAATGTAATATTTTGCTGTATGAAACACCATGACACTTTTCTTGACCCTCAATAAGTATCATTCAATGAATACATTAGTTATTTGGAAATATTTGGGGAGCAATGTTGAACACATCCCATTTCTAACCTCATTTCCACTTGTTTCATTACTCATGACAGCACTACAATATTTAATGAAAATAATTCACTTTAATATCACCAATTGTGGTACTCAAGATGTACCTGTTTATTTTGTATTCAGAACAACAAATCATCCTATAAAAATTATACCTAATACCTTAGAATGACTAGGTGCTGCTGGAGGAAGTATTTTCTACAACACCTCAATAGAGATGGCATTTCAACATATGACCCTTGCCATATACTGGACTTAAATAGTAAGTGCAAATTATTACTCTCATTTCTAACAGTATACATTTGGTGCATGGTGCAATTTATAATCTTGGAAACCATATTCCATTAGCAAGTTTTTGTTTATGCTTTTTGTACCTTGTCCCAATAGTTGACGTTGAAATTATTCACAAAGATTAACTCATGCCTTTGTGTGTCTAGTAGAATATCTGCTTCTGAGCTTTATTTGATAAGATATCTGGGTCGGGAAGGAAAATTTGACTCCTATCAGTGATCCACCCACTATAGCAAGTGGCATTGCAAAGACTCAAGAAATACCTAATGACACCCAGATTAGAGAATTTTGGAGAGATCACAATCTATACCTCTTCTAGAGCTTCAACTCTGAATACATCCTGCAGGCTCATGTGCTTCTTGGATCACATCTGAGACCAGATCAAGAAGAATTATTTTCAAATTTGATGCAGTAACGTTGCTAATATACTAAGCCAATACCTACAAAAACACTGGTAGATAATCCAAATGGGAAGCTCCAGCTGAGATGTATGCTAACCCTGTAAGAAAGCTTCCAAGAAACTTGAAGCCAAAATTTAAGCTCAGGCACAGGAAATATCGTAACTTCTGCCTTCTTTTTCCCTTGGTCTCAGTCTTCAATCATGATTGTAAAGAGGCAATTTATAATTGAAATTATTAAATAAAAATAAGGCATCCTGCTAGATAGTATATGATGTAGAACATAGAGCTCATTTTTTTTTTTTTTTTTTGCTCTTTTAATATTCCAAATAAATATCAAGAAAAAAACTTGTTCTATACCCCGGCCATATATCTGCATCTTTGTTGTTGAATATAAGGCCCACACAGCTAAAAATGCTGCCAGGAGGCTTTGGTGGTGGGAATGAGAGGGCAAGCAGGGACTCCTGTGGTGCCAAGCTCCAGCTTGAAAGCAACAGGGAACTTGCCTGCAGGCTGGAAGACAGCAGGGCAGGCAGGGGCTAGAGAGAAGAGAGGAAGGCCTGGATTCTCCTCCCTGGGGAAACAAACATTCACTCTGAAACTGTACACTTCAGTGGCGCTTACTGACTTGCTTATATCATCTTTCATGTGGTGGCTATGGATTCAACCTTTGAATACTCATTGAAATTTTTTTGGCATTGGAAATCTTTCTTCATAGACTATGTAGGTTTTATTTTTAGGAAGCATGCTTTGAACCACAGTATTTCTGAGTCCATTTAATAATGAGTACTTTGACCACTGAGTTCAGCAGAATTTTCATTCTTTATCAGACACAGTGGTCATGAAAGTTTCTTTAGACTTTGTTCCCCGGTGAGAATAAAGCTGGTGCTTTGAGGACTGAAGACATTACCTAAAGCTTTTTACTTACCCCTAGACTCTATCCTACCTTGCAGTAAAGTAGACCGTTGTTAAATTTGTCCCACTTTCTTTTATAAAGAAAGTGACTTTTGTCCTTTGAATAAGCTGTATTGATTATTAATGGATGGCATGGGATAAGCCCATTTGCCAGCCAATTGTTTGAAAATCAGACCATATTTTTCCTTTTGCTATAACAACGTGCTATAATATAAGTGAACTTGTTTTCCAAGCCAGTCAACAAAGCCTAATCCTAGTTATGACTCACTGTCCCTAATTTTTAGACTATCATTACTCTGGGGAAACACATTTGCAATTTTACATTAGGGTGCAGGAAAATGTTTCCCTACTAAGTGATAGCCTCGAAAATAATAAATTGTATAAGATGAACAAGCCCAGACATTCTCGGTATGACTTTATTAGTTCCTTGCATATCCATGCCTATATAATAAAAGGGATATCATGGCTTATGTGTTCTGAAACGGAGAACAAAGGTCCATTTCAGAAGTCAGAATCAGAACTTTCCCAGTACCGTAGACATAGATCGTTCTTCAATCAAGCGCTCACACACCAGGAACCACCTGCTCAGTAAAAGCTGTGCTTTCCTTTCCTTTATGAACAACAACAAAAACCACCAGAAATCAAATTTTCTGATTTTCCATCAATGAATCTTTTATTGTAGAAATTTTCAGGATGTGTTTAAGAAGAATATTACTCATTTAAAAAATAAGTACCATAGAACTATGCTTTCCATCGCTTTGTAAAACAGTGGGTATTGGCATATAATTGTTATTGTATGATTATAGTATTATGTAGTTATAAATGACTTTTACAGAACAAAGGAAAGAAATTACCTAGAGAAACATGAATTAACTCTTATTTCACTATGTTACTAATTGACTTCCCTTATTCATCAAACCAGTTTGATAGCAAACGTTTTATAATGATTGCATTAACTTTTATGCAAACTTTAAATGGAACTCTTAAAAAACTTTCTCTAGATTTTAATTAATCTCGAATATTTAATACACTTTTGCATAACTTAAGCAATGGCTTATCTTTCTTTCTTGCCTGGGGCTCCTGAGCTTTAATTAGTATGCATCGTATCTTATAAAATTTTGGTGTTGCTTTTAAGGAACAATAATTTTGATCCATTTAAACTCACCGTCATCAGATATGGGTTCCATTCAATAATAATGACATTGCAAAAGGAAATAATAAAAATGAGAAAAGGAAAGGAAGTTTTCCAAAACTAAAATTTAACTTGTTCTTTGTAGATGTTCTCTAAAGTGCAAAAGATGAATGTTAGAGACTGAATGTTTATGTCCCCCCCAAAATTCATATATGGAAACCCAATCTCCAATGTGATGGTATTAGGAGATGGGGCTTTTAGGAGGGCCCCACTTTCATAAATAAGATTAATGCTGCTATTTAAAAAAAAATTCTAGCAAGCTCCTTTTCCTGCCTAGCATGTGAGAACACTGCAAGAAGATGGCCATCCATGACCTGGAGAGCAAGCCTTCACCAGACACCAAGTCTGCCAGCGCTTTAACTCAGGTTTCCCAATCTCCACAACTGTGAGAAATAAATTTCTGTTATTTTCGAGCTAGTCGATGGTATTCTGTTACAGCATCCTGGATAAACTAAAACAATGAGTTATAATATTCTAAGCCTCTGTGATACATAACCGTGGTTGAGATGATACAGTCAAAAGGCAAGGATGATCATAAATATGCAGTATGAAATTGAATCTTATTTATTTATTTATTTATTCATCTTGAGACCTGAGTCTTGCTCTATCACCCAGGCTGGAGTGCAGTGACACGATCTTGGCTCACTGCAACCTCCGCCTCTCGGGTTCAAGTGATTCTCCTGCCTCAGCCTCCTGAGTAGATGGGATTATAGGTGCGTGCCACCACATCAGGCTAATATTTAGTAGAGATGGGGTTTCACCGTGTTGGCCAGGCTGGTCTCAAACTCCTGACCTCAGGTGATCCACCTGCCTTGGCCTCCCAAAGTGCTGGGATTATAGGTCTGAGCCACCGCGCACAGCATCTAAAATTGAATCTTATGCAGATGTCCTAATACCGGTCCTACTGGTATCTGCAGGCAGGATATAGGTCTTCAGAGAAGAACAGCAGCCCTCCCATACAGCCCCAGAGGCTGGTTTATGGCTAGGCACTTGACTTAGCAACTGAACCAAATGTTGATCAGCAACGTATTACTAGATACTGGAGAGAAAAGATAAATTGAGCCAACAAATTTCCTGTCTTAAATTTGAAATAAGATATAAAAACAGTTGGCCAGTCTGAAACAAAGGGGATTGTGGAGGGATCTCAGGACAAAATATGGGGCACTGTGGAGTTGTATTGGTTCTGATGGTTTCAGCTGTAAACCAGAAACCCGGAGTCTGCATTCACAAAAAGAGGAATTTTATTGGCTCAATGTGGAGCTGGGCGTAGGCTTGATCCAGTGGCTTGACAGTCACCAAGATTCTGGTTTATTTTTCTTTCTGATTGTGTTCTCCACTTTGTCTTCAGCCCAAGGCCAACCTGCTCATGACCACACATGAGTTTCAGGCTGTGTAGGAATGTTCTTGAAATACTCCCTGTGGCCACAGGTTGAGACATTGATTGTAACTGAAGACAAATCAGCTTCTCGGAACCCAAATAGGAAACAGAGGCTGTTGGAAAGGAATGGGGTGTGAATCACCCATAGGAAGTCATTGCTGAGAAAGTAAGCAACATATGCCCATCACAGAATTTATAAGACTGCAAAAACTATAAACAGAGAAATTCAGTTGGCTTGGGATTAAAGGAAACAGATAAGTGCAATATAGCTCAGATATTTTAACACAGAGCATTTGGGTGAATATTCATGAATGCGTACCTTTAAAGCTCTATTGAATCAATAAGTTTCTCTACTATAAGCCACAGGAGGGTTCACACTTATTAGGTAAAGTGACCATGCATCTTGGCCTGTCCAGTGCAGAATCAGTTCACACTTGTTACACTCCTTCCACAGTTAAAAAAGGCCTGGTTTAGTGGCAAAGGATATGGTCATTCAACGGTTACACTCCCTACTTACGAATTTTCACATTTTTTTTTCCTAATCATTTCATGTGTAGCTTTATAAGTTGTTCTTACTTGGTGTATTGGTCCATTTTTATACTGCTATAAAAAAAAAAACTACCTGAGACTGGGTAATTTATAAAGGGAAGAAGTGTAATTGACTCACAGTCCAGCATGACTGGGGAGGCCTCAGGAAACATAATCATGGCGAAAGGTGAAGAGGAAGCAAGGCACTTTCTTCTCAAGGTGGCAGGAAGGAGAAGTGATAAGCGATGGAAGAAGAGCCCCTTAATATGTCATCAGATCTCATGAGAAATCACTCCCTATCACAAGAACAGCATGGGGAAACCACACCCATGATTCGATTACCTCCACCTGGTCTCTCCATTGACACGTGGGGATTATGGGGAATACAATTCAAGATGAGATTTGGGTGGGGACAAAGCCTCATCATATCACTTGGACTAGCTTGAGCTGATCTCTGTAGAAGACATGTCTATTAGAAAGAAATTTCAAATTAAGTGGAAGGCAGAGCAGCACACTTTATTTACTAAGAATGACCAAGGTGGGAGAATAAGGGTGAGAGCTTGGAAAGAGGTGTAAGTATAGGCAACTGTATTCTCCCACCTGAAACCACATTTTGTGGGAGGCACACAAAGGTGTAGGGCTATAGGGATTATTCTGTGTGGCTGATGGGAGTCTAGAACATTGTGTTCTGGTGACAGGTGATAGAGCCTTTACTTTGTCTTGTCCTCTTTGGGTTCTGTTTTCTATCAGTTCTCAGATAGAGAATCCATTTCTTAAATTCATTTGAATTTTATTGTATCTGTCTTTTTAGTTTGTTTATTTATAACTAAGAACCCTGACTTACAGTTCCTTGCAATGAAAGTGCCAAATTAAGAAAAAGTTGCTGATAGTGAATCAAAAAATCAGTCAGTCAGTAAGTATCAAACAACCACACGTTTAGATATTCTTTTTTTAAATGTTTTTGAGACAGACTCTTGCTCTGTTGCCCAGGCTAGAGTGCAGTAGCACAATCTCTGTTCATTGCAGCCTCCTCCTCCCAGGTACAAGGGATTCTCCTGCCTCAGACTCCCGAGTAGCTGGGATCCCAGTCACCTGCCACCGAGCGCAGCTATTTTTTGTATTTTTAGCAGAGACTGGTGTCACCATGTTGGCCAGGCCGATCTCGAACTCCTGACTTCAAGCAATCAGCCTGCTTTGGCCTCCCAAAGTGCTAGGATTACAGGCATGAGACACCACATCCAGCTTCTCTATGCATAGACACAGTGAGTGATTGAAAAACCATTTTCTGTTTCCTTTCTAGTATGTAATGTAAGACATGACACTCCCAAGATAACAGGTGAGGCAAGTGAGAAACAGAAGTACATAAAGCTTTGAGCAAACTTCAGTTGGTTCCTACAGTCTTGCAAGCACTGTGCCAGACTATTTCAGGTGATTTCTACATCATCTGCATTAGTTTATTTTTCCTGGAAATGGTAAGGGAAAAGAAAATAGGCTTTTCTATTTTATAAACCATAACACATCAAAGGCCCACATCACTGATCTTTTTTGTCACTACCTGAGCTGCATTTTCACATATTTGGGGCCCAGATGCAGAGGCTGGAGCTCTGCTGTGTTCAAGGTGTGGCCTACAAGCAGCTGCGGCAGCAGCATTTTGAAGCTTGTTAGGAAAGCAGAATCCCAGTGTTCTCTTCAATCACACTGAGCCAAACCTGTGTTTTGACAAGATCCAAAATGATTTGTATGCACCTAAGATATTGAGAAGTACTGAAATAAAATACTTATTCTCAAAAAAATATTGATTTATTCTTTCATACATTTTTTTTTTCCTCTTCACCCGACACTTACCTGCCTGAGCTTCCATCTCCAGCCAACTGTTCTCTGACTAATCCCTGTTATTGAGAGTACTCTTCTTGGTACAGATATTTACCATGTAAATAACTTTTGGACTTTCATTTCCTAACTGATCTGTATCAACCGCCCTACCACATTCTCATTTTCCTTTCCAGCAGTTCTTCAGAGAGCGCTGTCTTCGGGGAACTGTTGTTGTGTTGGAACAAGCTACATTTTTACCTTGAATACTTTTCTCCAACACTTCTATTCCCTTGTGACATTCGAAATCTAGTTTCTCCATGAAGAAAACATTCTACAGTAAAATTTTTGATAAAAACCAGCTGTTCCCTTACTCTACTCAATTCACTGGCAAAGTAGAAGGGTTTAGAGCATTCCTCAACTCTAAGCCATTATTTTAAAACTATTTCCAGTAAACTCTTTTCTGATGTATGCACTTCTAGAATTTTCTGACCATTGACTCGAAGAGGATGGGTGGGAAGACACTGGTAGGAGAGTTTTGAGAATGAATGAGTTGACATGGGTTTCCATTCTAAAAGGCAAAATGTGATGACAGTATGTGTATGCTTAACCACAAACATGTATGCATGTTCCAAAAGTTTATGAATTCCTTGGACTACAGACCAAAGTGTAAATTCTTAGAATGTTTTCTCAGGCATTTGAGAATTTAGGGAAACTTCTTATTTCAGCTGTGTCACATGCCTTAGTTTATATGGTCCATTTTTCCAAGACAGCCTTGCCCTCTATCATCTGATATGAGCTTTTCTGTCCTGGAAGGATTAGCTTAATTCTGTTTCACTCATAAAGCATTGCTGAATTCCTCCATTTAGAATTGTTCTTTTCCTTCTTTAAAATTTCATAGTCCTTTTTTGTGCTACTATTATATTCATCCATTCATTCTACGAAAAATATATTTAGAGCATATTGCATATCAAGCACTGTGTCAGGCGCAGAGACACAATGGGGCATGAGCTCAGGCCTGTTTCCCATTCTTGGGAAGCTCAAAGTTTAGAAGAAGGAGAGATGTAATTACAGTCTTGAATGTGTGATTATACACAGGTTAAAAAGAGCCTAACCCAGTCTTTCAGATCTAGAGATGGCTTCCCTAATGGAGTTTATCTATGAATTGAGATACGAAGGATAAGAAAGCAAGAGAGAAAGAGATGGGTGGTGGGGTGGAGCAATTCTAGACCCAGAGAACAGTACAGGCAGGGGCCCCACTGAAAGAACACCTGAGGCACTGAGCACAGGCCAGTGTGGCTAGAGGGGATGGAGGGGAGTGATGTGAGATGAATCTGCAAAGGAAAACAAAGGTCACCACAAGAGGCTAATACACTGCTTTTAAGGATCTGGGTCTTTTTCTTAAGGGCAAGAAGAAGTTACTGATGAATTTCAAGTAGGAGGTCAGAAAAAGAAACAGTATACCTCTGCCACTCCCTCTTGAAATCCTTGAAGAGAGGCTGGATCACCTTCATTCTTGAATACCCTACAATGTCGACTGTCTAAGCCTGAAGTTTGATAAATATATTTTAAATTTTGGAGGAAAATATGAAATATATGGCTTGAAAATAATATAAATGCTGCATCAAATATGTTTTTCTGGAAGCATGCACTTTTTTACTATTTATATTTTATAATCTTTCAAAACATCAACTGGGCAGAGAGTGCTATCTGTCTATCTCATTACAGATTTTCCTCTTCCACCCTAGTGATAATCCTCAAAAGTTTTAGCAGGCATATTACCACCTAGAATGAAACTGTAATTCTCAGTCTATCTTGCATCTCTCTGTGGTTGTGATTAAATCTGGCTAATGAGATATGATTGAAAATGTTGCACAGAACTTCTGGAATGGCTTTTTAAAAGGGAAGGTGGACCCTCCTACTTTCTTTATGAAAATCACATGAAATTTCTGGAGTTCTAGCAGCAATCTTAATCACTGAGAGAATAGAAACCATGAGCTAAGGAAACTGGAGCAGAATGTTTGAGTCTGGATCTTGGATAGCTTTCTAGAGTTATTAAACAAAGCCTGAATAGTCTATTTCAGACATCTTACATGTGCAGAAATAAACTTCAGATTTGTCTGGAAAACGAATTGGGTCTCTGTTCCTAGCAGCTGAAAGCACTTTCTTACTGAGACCCAAAGTTTTACTGCAGGGATGCTGAATTATACACAGTTGTATAACTGACAGATACTTTAGTAGAAAGAAATTAATCTCTGAGCCAGGAAAGTTCTAACTTGTGCTCAACTAAAATACCATCTTAATTTAGGCCACATTTTTTTTTCCCCATTGAATACTTCTTATTTTATTTTTAATGAATAGAGAATTAATATTCCAGGAGAAAACCAACACATCTGGCTTCTAAGTCTGTAAAGATATTCTCTGGAGATGGTATTGCAAATACATTCAGGCTTAAGAAAACTTCTAACTAATGAAAAGGGACTGCGATTTCGAATGATGCCAGTTTCACAGACACTCTGGGAATCTGCATGGCCTCTGAGATAAAACAATTATAAAGGACAACTTGTTGAGTCCTATCAGAAGTTGCAAGGATCTCTTTACTCATCTGTGGGCAAGACCAACAAAGAAGCTAGGGTACTCCTTCTTGCAACACACCATCCAGCTGGAACTACCTAGAGAAATATTCCACAACAGCACTAATATTAGTAGCTTGTGAGCCACATGCCATATGTAACTTAAAATCTTATGAAGGTGACAATAATATTAATATTTTATTTAACACAAAATAAAATGAATACAAAAATGATCAATGAGCTATCTTATATTCCTCTATGTGTATGAAGTATTCACAATCTGTTGTGCATTTTACACTAACATCACATCTCAGTTAGAGCGGCTGCTTTTTAAGTGTGAAATAGTCACAAATGGCTAGTGGCTGCAGTATTAGACAGTATAGCTCTACACATCTTCTGCTTTCCTTTTTACTCCAATATCTCACTACCTGCATTTCTTTGTGTTTTGTTTTGTTTTAAGTTCAGGTGCACATGTGCACGTTAGTTACACAGGTGAACTTGTGTCATGGGTGTTAGCTATATAGATTATTTCATCACCTAGGTATTGAGCCTAGTACCCATTAGTTATTCTTCCTGATCCTCTGCCTCCTCCCACCCTTCACCCTCTGATAGACCCCAGTGTGTGGTTTTCCCCCTCGATGTGTCCATGTGTTCTCATTACTTAGCTCCCACTTATAAGTGAGAACATATGGCAGTTGGTTTTCTGTTCCTGTGTTAGTTTGCTAAGGATAACAGCCTCCAGCTCCATTCATGTTCTCAACAAGAGATATAATCTTATCATTTGTTATGGCTGCATAGTATTCTATGGTGTATATGTGCCACATTTTATCACTGATGGGCATTTAGGTTGATTCCATGTCTTTGCTATTGTGAATAGTGCTGCAATGAATGTCTGCATGCATTGTCTTTCTAATAGAATGATTTATATTCTTTGGTTATATACCCAGTAATGGGATGGCTGAATCAAATGGTATTTCTGTCCTTAGGTCTTTGAGGAATCACCACATTGTATTCCCCACAATGGTTGAACTAATTTACATTTCCACTAATAGTGTATAGCATTCCCTTTTTCCCCCACAGCATTGTCAGTATTTGTTATTATTTGACTTTTTAATAATAGCCATTTTGACTGATCTGAGATGGTATCTTATTGTGGTTTTGATTTGCATTTCTCTAATGACCAGTGATGTTGAGCTTTCTTTTTTTTTTTTTCATAATGGTTCATCTTAAGTATGTCTTCTTGTGAAAAGTGTCTGTTCATCGCCTTTGCCCACTTTTTAGTGGGATTGTGTTTTTCCTTGTAAATTTGTTTAAGTTCCTATTAGATGCTGGATATTTGACCTTTGTCAGATGCATAGTTTGCAAAAATTTTCTCCCATTCTGTAGCTTGTCTGTTCACTCTGATGATAGTTTCTTTTGCTGTGAAGAGGCTCCTTAGTTTAATTTCATCACGTTTGTCGAAATTTTGCTTTTGTTGCAATTGCTTTTGCATCTTCATCATGAAATCTTTGCCTGTGCCTATGTCCTGAATGGTATTGCATAGGTTGTATTCCAGAGTGTTTATAGTTTTGGGTTTTACATTTAATTCTTTAATCCATCTTGAGGTAATTTTTGTATATTGTGTAAGGAAGGGGTCCAGTTTTAATTTTCTGCATATGGCTAGCCAGTTATCCCAGCACAATTTATTGAATAGGGATTCCTTTCTCCATTGCTTATTTTTGTCAGGTTTGTCAAAGATCAGATGGTTGGGAGCGTACCTGCACTTCTATCTCAGTTCTGCCTCTATTTTAATTTTCTCTCTTTTACCACTCTCTATTGCTCAGTTGCTGCTACTAGCTTTCACCATCTCCCAGATCCCAGTAAAATCTTACCCTAAAGGTAGACCCATTACTAAACAAATATTCAGTTAAGATATTGTTTGGGGAGACTAGTGAAGATAACGATATTTCATTAAAGCCTTTTCTCACTCTGAGACTAGTTTCTCTTTCCGGCCGATACTTTTTCCTATTTCCACACCTAATGAGCCCTCTCTCCTTAGTCCAACTCCTAAATACCTTGGATATTTCCTTTTTCACCTGTTTCTACTGCTTCTGCGATAGTTCAGCTCTCTACAACTCTGCCTAGGTAATCAGAACAAGTGTTAGTAATGCAAAACTTGATTTTCCTGAAAATCCCTCAATGGCTGCATATTGCCCAAAGGATAAGTTAGTCTTTTTAGTAGGCAAAGAATATGCAAGGTCTTCTTTTCCTTTTTTCTTTTTTTTTTTTTTTAATTGAGACGGAGTCTCACTTTGTCGCCCAGGCTGGAGTGCAGTGGTAGGGTCTCTGCTCACAGCAAGCTCCGCCTCCTGCGTTCACGCCATTCTGCTGCCTCAGCCTCCCGAGTAGCTGGGACTACAGGTGCCCACCACCATGTCCGGCTAAATTTTGTATTTTATTAGAGACGGGGTTTCACCGTGTTAGCCAGGATGGTCTTGATCTCCTGACCTCATGATCCGCCCGTCTTGGCCTCCCAAAGTGCTGGGATTACAGGCGTGAGCCACCGCACTTGGCCACAAAGTCCTCTTTCATTAGGTTCCCCCTAAATTCCTAGCTTCACATCTTCCCTCACTAGTAGCTGCTAATCTGTGAAAGAATCTACTGTAACTCCTTGGGTTTACTGCACCTACTCAAGTCATTCACACTCATGTACTTTCCAGCTGCCTGGAATGCCTATAGCATGTGCCTTGAACTGTTCCTCTGCGATCTCCATCCCAACCTAGATCCCAGGGAGAATGAGGCACAAGATCCCCTGTGCATGCTTTGATTTGGGCATTTGTGCGTTTTTTCAACAATTATGTGGGGTATGTGTGTGTGTGCTTTTTTTGATCTCTAACTCTTTCCTAAATAAGTAAGAAAGTAGAATCCATAAGTTTACATCTTATTCATCAAGGCTAAAACTGTCCTTGGACACATGGTATGCAATTAGTGAAACATTGTAGAATAAATGGAGAAATGAATAAATGAAACATAGATCTTGTCAACTTTTCCATGACTCCCCTATACAAACATGCTGCTAGTTTAAATGATCTCTTGACTGTTTCAGAAATGTGACATGGTTATCCATGCCTCCATACTTCTGCTCATGCCTCTAATTTTGCCTGGTATGTTCCTGCCTTTCTTTCTCATCACTGAGGCTAAAACTCCTCTGAAGTTCAACCTACTTATTTTATGCAGTTTTCATCAACCACCAGCTGATAGTGATTATTTTCCTCTCATTAATTTTCTATAGAAATCATTATCTGCAACAATTAAGAAACCCATGCTTACATGCTTCTTAGCATAGTTTTAACACTTCTTGTGAATGTTTACTGTCTCTATGGCTACATCAGTACATGTTCTGGGAGAAGAGATCCTACTCTGTAACTTTTGGTTTTCTCCTTGTGTAGATTAGTACCAGTGCCTTGACCTTCATAGGAGATTAACAAGTGTCCTCTAATAACTATGTGAGAGAAACTTGCCTTCATGTGTGTGGTATTTCTAACTTAGAACATGCCACTTGAAAATATCTTCTGTAATTTTCAAATGCCTGAAGTGTTTTAAAAAAGCAATGCACTTTTACGTCACATCTAATTTCCCAGAGGGGGGTCTTCACTGAAGTGTGTTCATGAAAATAAGTTTCTTGTTGATGAAGCCTGTCTGGGACTATGCCAAAGAAGCAAAAATCATGAAACTATCACAGGAAAAGTATAACAGCTGCGACTTGTTGAAGGTAAACAAAGTTAATCCTATACACAAATGTTGTATGGTACTTAGTGGTTTTACACTGATCACAATAGTAGATACTTTTCTATTTAAATCAACCTCTTTACTGATTAAGACACCCTTCTCAGATACCGTAATTCATTTGTTAAAATTTATTACAGACTCATTTTTCAAAACCATTTCAAGTAAACACACACATATTCCTCACCCCTTCCATCTGCATTCCTTTCTTACTCACGTAACATTCTTTTTGATGTAAGCAGGATTTGGTAAACAAAACAAGATTCAGACTCTAATATTCGTCAATGAATTCATAGGCAAAGACAAAAAAGTACTTATCTCTAATATGGCAATGGATGCTATGAGAATTTTAGACAATGCTACCTGAAAATCTAAGCTCGTTGCCCTCTTAAAACTAATTTTTGGACAGTATAGATGCAACTATACAGAGAGGAAATATGTGTTTTTAATCAAAATGAAAATGACACCTTCATCTTTGTAAAACTTTTTTTCTTGGCATAGAAAAATCTATGACTCCTCTCTCCTTTTCAGCTTACAGATCATTTAAATACCAAAGAAAAAAATTCAAACAAAATGTTATTTTCAAACGCTATAATAAACACCATTGTAAATTTTTACTCCTGACTTTTAATGAAAGCAAAAGAGTACTAATAGAACAGATAACAACGTGCTGTAACAAATAGTCCTTCCTCCCCTCCTCTCATCTCCTCTTCTTTCCTTTTCTTTTTTCTCTGTATTATTTGGAATGCAAAGACTCCTCAAAAAGAGAAAGCAAAAGAAAAAATGAACTCTCCTTTTTTTCAGATTGGGGAATGATACAAGTCTTCAATATGCTGAGTTTAATGAAATCCAGTAAAGAAATGTCATTAAAAAGATACACACCTTAACCATTTTAATTTAACTGAACACCTACATTATGTCAAGTCAATGACTCATTGTTAGAGGGAATTACTCTGGGGTCTTTGGGTGTGGGTTCACCTATTTGAAGTCTGTAGTTCAATCCACTGGCCTTTCTATCCAACCATTTCCATATGGTATCACCTTCATTTTTCAGTTTTGGTTTCTTCAAGTGCAGTGAAAACTAAAGTTGCCAATGAATTTGAGTGAGTTTACCTTGGGCTTTATGAATCTCTGCAAAAGTTTACAGTTGCCTGGCCCACACATAAACTTATGGTTTTGTTTGTTTTGAGCCACTTGTCTTTCTAAAACTTTTACATTTGATTTTACCAGAAACTATTTTTTTTCTGTCTCTACTCATTTGAAAATGTACTTAGTACTTACTTAAACCATATTATTATAGTAACAAGTATTACTTGCATACACATTTTCAGGAATGAACAACTAACTCCCACATAGCATGTTAGGGAGCCTATAGGAAATGAAGGATAGCATCCTACCAGCTCCAACTTCCCCTTCATCAAGTTGTATCAGTCCCAATAGTTTACAAAAGGGATGGTACATGTCCATGAGTCTGTAATGTTGGTTTAAGGGAGAGCAGTTAAATGAATTCTTAGTATGAAATCACAGCTGCAATGTATCCAAGTAATTGACAAAAACAATTATTTTAAGAAGAAAGCACTTGTTAAGAAATATATTTTAAATGTTTTTAAATCAATTGCTATTATTTTTATTTTGCAGGTAATATGATATCAAAAGTAAGAAATAAAATCAATTGGCTTATTTAAATCTCTCCATAGTTGATTTAGCTACATGTTAAAATTATTTATCTATTTCCTTTCTGCTTATCTTCAAACATATAACTGTTTTTCTGACATTACTTTTATGCACTAAGCCCTCCTTGGGATATAAATGTCAAAGCACAGCTATATGCCATGCCAAAAGCAAATATAGTTTTCTTTTGTCCTAATACATGCAATGCATCAAAGAAGAATACAGCTGCTGTTGAATCTTAAAATGGCTAATTCAACTTTTTTCTTTTCCTTTATTTCTTAGGAGAGTTATCTCCTCTGGCATTTCACTACTTTCTTTTTTTTTAAAAAAAAAGTATGTTTTTGTCACTCTAGTATTCTATTTGTACTTAAAATAAAATCACTTTGAAATCACTTCAGAGAGGCAACTGACTTGAACATGGGTTCGCCTGGGTATGTGATACTTTTAGGTCATTGAGCTGATGTTTTTGTGCTAGAAAGATGCCCATGGCTTAAATGTTTATGTATAAACAGGAAGCTCCTCCCTTCTAAAAGAAACCAAACGAAGCTAAAGATCAAATGAAACACTGGGGTTAGCATGGAAAGCCAAGAAAGTTTAAATAAAGAGTCACACATCTAATATTACAAATAAGTCAGATTTAGCATGAGGAAATGGGACTTTTCAGAAATTGCCAGTAGTTTTATTTATCAGAAACCAAGAAAGATCATAGTGATTTGCAATATAAAAATCAGTGGAATCCAAGATGGGAAATAAACCGAGTTAAGGTGAACGGACAAGATGAACACATCTACCTGAAAGAATCACAATAGGATGACCCCATAAGAAAACTGAAGTTTTTCCATACATTTAACTTGGGGATTAGGTTTTTGGACACAAAAGCTTTTGTCCGAAGCACAGCCCCCAAAAGGAAATCCATTTTCACTACTGGAAAACTGCTTGTTGGCTCAAGTTCTTTCAGAATTAGCTTCAGCCAACCTGTTCTTTGATTATTTGTAGTTTGATGGGATCACAGTCACAACGATGTCAGGATTGAGCAAGTAAAGAGTTTTGAATAATGTGAATTTATCTGGGAGACTTTCTGTCCCCTTTACCTCTTATCAATAATTATCATGAATGAAAGTAAGGTATTTCCAGAAGCCTACAGTATGCGTAACGAAATAAGCACCTAATGGTAAAAGACAAAATATTTCCCAATGTAAGAGAAGCGCTAGCACAGTTTGACACCAGCCTAACTGATGACATTAACATTTCTAAAGAAAAGAGAGAAGGAGATGGTCAACCTGGAAACTTATGACAAAAGGAGGTGTCCGACCTAGAGGGTAGCAGTTTGGAGTCAGTAAGATTCAGGTGAAAAGAAAGGAAATCTGTCATAAAACCATCACTACAGAAACATTAATATTTGTGAGACAGGCCTTCTTTACTACAGTAGATACAATTCTGAGGTTTTTTAAATCAAGGTTTCGGTTTGTTTATTTTTCATCAATTTTTTTTTTCTTACACTGTGGCTGTCCTACCAGTGGATCAACGGTTATACAATTATCATATAAAGTGGATTCTGGGAGAAATCAACTTTAGAGTCTGGACTGAAATAAAAAGTTAAGAAACATGTGGATTTAATTTTGGAAAAGTATTCTAAAGCCAAGAAGCTTTCGATTGGAAAAAGCTATGCTTCTGAGAGCAAAACAGAGGCATCCTAGGTGCTAAGACATAAAAGCCAAAGAAGTGTTAAAACAGTGGAGAGTCTGATCAATCACCCTCCCTTCATCACCTCAGCATTCAGTCCCAGGAGGTACAGTCCACTGGTTGGTGTGATCTTCAAAAAGTATTTGTTGACTGAATAAATCTCAACCCTAAACCAAAAAAGAATCTGAGAGAACTCTCAATCAATTTAGTTTATTTTGCTGAGGTTAAGGACATTTCCCATGACACATCCTCAGGAAGATCTGAGGACGTGTGGCCAAGGTGGTTGGGCTATGACTTGGTTTTACACATTTTAGGGAGACGTGAGACAACAGTCAATATATGTAAGATATACGTTGGTTCCATCTGGAAAGGTGGGACAACTCAAAGCAGGGGCTTCCAGGTGATAGGTAGAATTAAATGTTTTCTGATTGGCAACTGGTTGAAAGAGTTATTATTTAAAGACATAGAACTAATAGGAAGGAATGTCTGAGTTAGGATAAGGGGCCATGGTGACCAAACTTTGATCATGCAGATAAAGCCTCCAGGTAGCAAGCTTCAGAGAGAATGGATTGTAAATGCTTCTTATCAGACTTAAAGAGACTATTCAATCAGTCTTAAGGTCTCTGTGTTGATGTCTGTGAGGTATGTCTGACTTAAACTAATTTGTTTTTTTTTTTCAGGATTATTTGGAATGCCCTTGGCTGAGGGGAGGGTTCATCAGTCAGTTTGAGGGCTTAGAATTTTATATTTGGTTTACATAGCAGAGACTTAGGAATCCTATGATGGCCTTTGAGGGTCTAATGTGTAAAGGGCCTCATGTCAGCCTGAGTGGCTGTGTAGAGCAGATATGGAGTGATGGCATGCTGAAGCAAAGGGAGTGTAGCCTAAGGAAGCTGTCCCCATTGCCTAACCTCTCTCTGACAACACATATGCCATGATTCATTTCAGCTTGTATGTAGTCTCCAAAAGATACAGAAATCACTGTGTGTCCCTATAGGGCCTATAAAATGCTTAGATGGCTGGTAGATCAGATGAAGGTATTAGGAGAAAGAACACCTAGTGTGTATAATCACCAGCTATGCTAGTTTACCCAGAACTGAGGGGTTTCTCTGGATGTGGGACTCTCAATGCTAAAACCAAATGGGATTCACACAAGCTAGGAATAGCTATCACCTTCAACACAGATCCCAGAATCGAAGTCCGGCAATATCCATGTCATATCTGAAGGTCAGCAGGAACAGGTGTCATGACAGTGGGTGGCAGGGACTGAGGTGGGACTCTGAAGACCGACCAGGCTGGGGACTCGCAGAGAGCTCAGAGGGAACGTCGGTGGAGCAGGTGGGACAGATCCCACCCCTGTGGTGATGAGGTATCGCATAAGCTGACTCTGACCCAGGCCACGCTAGCGCATCTAGGAGAACTCTTGAAATGGTAGTACAAGCACAAAAGGAAGTTTACCTTTGACTGAGATCAACTTCCATGTTGACTGAATATACACAGAAAGGAGGAGTGATTACAGTTCCAAAATGTATGTGTTCAAGTATTTATCTTTTCTGCTACTGCCTAGAAATAGGAAATTAGCGAATTAAGACAAATTTTAGAAAATGATAAATGTTACATGTTTTCTTCATCTAAGTTACGAATCCAGATTTTAAGCCTGCTTTTATAGAAACTCATGACCTCTTATGTTTTGGTCCATTTTCACATAGCTGTAAAGAACTGCTAGAGATTGGGTAATTTATAAAGAAAAGAGGTTTAATTGACTCACAGCCCCACACAGCTGGAGAGGCTTTAGGAAACTTATAATCATGGCAGAAGGCAAAGGGGAAGCAAGGCACATCTTACATGCCAGCAGGAGAGTGAGTGAAGGGGAAAGTGCTATACTTTTAAACTATCAGATCTCATGAGAACTCAGTCACCATCATGAGAACAGTAAGGGTGAAATACACCCCCATGATTCAATCACCTCCCACCAGTCCCCTTCGCTGATACATGGCAATTGCAAATCAACTTGAGATTTGGGTGGGGATACACAGCCAAACTGTATCATCCTTCTTGACTGCTCTCATTCACCTTTCCAACAGAGTCAATTTAGTTTTGAGATATTTTTCATGTATCTACCTAATCCTCATTAAACGTTCTTATGAAAATTTATTTACTTATTCTTATGAAAATTTATTTACTTATTCTTTTCTTTGAAAGAAAAAAAATCAAACTGGATATTCTTGAAAAGAAAACATTGAATTAAAGAAAAACTGGGTCTGTGATTATGTACTTCATCCAAAAATATAATGAAGACTTAATTGCTAACTCTGGAATAGGATCTAGTCTATTCATAATTTCTCAAGTGGTAATTTTATAGGCTATGTTTAAGTTGGGCCATTTGCATTTCCTTTTCTGCTCTCTGTGTTATCTGGGATGTTTATTGATTTTGTTTCTAAATTTTTTTTTTTAATATATTTTTAATGGAGGTAGACAGGAAAGAGCAGGGAAGATTCTAATTCTAATGAGTCACTTTTTACTAGTGCTGACTTTAACAATAGGAATTTGCTTTGGCCTCTAAACAGTTATTTAGTCCCCAAATTTCAATCTCTAGGGTACATGACTAAAATGCAACTTAATACACTCCAAAAAGTATTATCTTTTCTTTCAAAGTCATTTCCATATTTGAGAATTTGTTCTTCTGTATTCTGGTAAAATGATGGTACTGGTTAATTTTAGCAGTGTGGACTAGGGAAAGGGCAGGTGTTTTTGGCTCCAAGAAAAATAAAACTTAACTCATAATTACTTAGATAAATGATAGTTGATATTTTTCACATACAAATTAGTTTCAGGGGCTGCTTGATCTATGGTTTTCTTGATTCTACAGCTCTAGACATCAGGTCTACATTTAACCAAGGATGGTGGAGACCAAGAAGGGCAACTGTATCAGAAGAACAAAAGCTTTCCCAAGAACACCACAGCTGACTTCTGCTTAGCTCTTAGCAGCCAGGACTGTGTCTCATCTCTGCTTCTGCCTAGCATAAAGCAAAAAACATTCCTCTGGCAGCTGGGCTGTGAAGAGTGCTCTTAGGACTGAAATAGAAACCACAATTGCAAAATGGACTTCACTATTACTCACAAAACACACAAAAAAATTGTCAAATCAAGCATGATCACCACCTAATTAAGCTCAAAATATGTTAACATCAGCTTCTTCCTAACCATGTGTCCTGGCTACAACCAAGAAAAACAAATCAAACAGTAATTCTACACCAATTCACAAGTTCTGAGGCCGATGTCTGTTGTAGCGAGTCTCCGAGTTTAGGAATTCTGACCAATACCTGCAAGGACTGACTCACTCAATCTCCTAATACCCTCCCTGACTCTTCCGCAATGTCCATCCCTCCCCAAGCACTCCCCCTCCCCAACTTTGAAAGACCCTATGGTTCTCCTCGTGATTCTCTCTTGAGGGAAGAAGTGAATGGACCTAACTCTGGCTAAAGGAGTGTTTCTGAAGGTTTGAGCTCTCAGGTTTTAACACCCGGAAAGAGGCTGGAGAGAAAAATATTGAGAATAAGAGTTGAGTCAGGCATCTTAAGATGTTTGCCACAAGCAGTCAATCATGCAAGGGTTCCAGGAATGAGTAAAAGAGAGTAACAACGCAAGGAGAAACAAAAATGTTATCTCTGGGTATTTTACCTTTCTCAGAGAATGTTTTAGGAACTGAAGGTTTGCTGACAACCCTCCTCTCTAAGAGCAGGATATCACTGAGGGGCCCAAGCTAGCAGCTTCCATTGTTACAGAACACTTCCTGCCCATTATCCACCACCTCCCCTTCCAGTTCTATGACTGCTTATAAAATGTAACTAAAGATAACAAAGACCCTCAATAGTTAAACAAAAGGGATTCTGTCAAGCACAAAGGTTTATTCTGTAACCTGCAGACACAGGCTTGTTACATGCATATATCCAACTATCTTCTTGACATTTCTACTTAGTAGTCCAGTAGACATTTCAACTCATGTCCAACCTTGAATTTCTGACTTGTTTTCTTTAGCCCCCTTGACTAATTTTCTCTCCAACTAGCCTTCCCAATCTGAAGAGATAGCATCTCCTTTCTTCCTGCTGTTCTTAGCAAATCATTTGGATTTATTCCTATTTTCTCTATTTTTCACACCCCACATCTAATTTGTAAAGAAACCCTACTGACTCTGCCTCCAAAATGCATTCAGAATTGGCCACATCTCACTACTTCTTGTACTAGCACCCTGGTCTAGGCTACAAGCGTCTCTCACCTGGATTATAATGGCATAATTTCAGTTAGCCTCCTGTAGGAGCTTTCTTGCTCCTACAGCCCAGATTCATCCTTTTAAGACATGAGTACATCACGCTGCTCTATTTAGAATGCTGCAAATGACTCCTGTATTCCTTCAAAATAAAAGCTACACCCTTACAATAACCTACATGTGAGGAGGGCTTGCTCTGGCCTCTATTCCTTCAACTATTCTTGACCTCCTGAACTTGCCACCCTCGCTTCCATACTGACCCTGGATCATGCAAATGCCTCTTTGGTTGCCTGTGCTCTCTGGGTGAAACATTTTTTCCCTGCGTTAGTACATTCAGTTACCTCTTTCAAGTCTTGCACTAATATTATCTTTTCAATGGAGGCTTATCCTGATCAACCTATTTAAACTACAACTCAACACCTTGATCTACTGACATGCCAGCCTTCCTTGTTTTGTTCTAGTATTTTTACCCATAGAATTTATTCCTTCTCACTTGCTAGATTATTTACTTTTTAATTATAGTGTGTCATCTCTCCTTCCTCCCCTTCCTCCACCATGTGAGCTTAGAATTTTCAATAATCTTTATCTGTCCTGTTCAAGGATTTATTCCAAGTGCCTAGAATAGCTTGACATCTAGCATGCACTCAGAAAATAAATACTGAATGCATAATTCTGTAGCTTGGCATGCTTGCTCTTTCCTTGATTCAAAGCTGTGTTCAGAAAATAAGCACATGAACAAAATAAGCCACATGCAAATTGACATACAAATCAGAAAAAATAAAGTTCAAATGATAGGGTATTCCAATACAACACACAGAAAAACTCCTTCAGACAAATATTCCCCCAACTGTTTCCCTAAGTTCTACTCATCAAATCATTGCAGCTGTGACTATTATCTCCAAATGTTTTATAAAAGTCAGGCTTCTATAGCTCTTTTTTTTTTTTTCCCCTACATTCTCACTTATACCTTTTTCCCCCCCTCTCAAAAATAACTCTCAAATCGATCAAGCTGGAACTGGGAAGGAGAAAAGAAAGAGCCAGTGTAGGCTTCCTTTGGGAGAATTTGGGTAATCTGAAAAGAAAGTTGTAGATATGGGGCAGTTGCAAAGTCTTAGTGAGAAGAAGGAAGCACAGATGTGTTAGGGGTGTCTCGCTAAAAGGTTATCTGGATACATCACTGCTCAATGAGGACAGACTAAAACCGCTGGTATTTTCACCTGGGAAGACACAGATTAAGGGTGATATCATCAACACACTCTTCAGTGGTTTAAGTAAAACAGTCCTGTCTCATACCTATGAATGTACAGCACTTTACGCTTAAGATTTTGAACTGGAAACATTTTAGGTGACTAAAGGAATCTGCTGTTTCACACGTTGGTATTTAATGTACAGATGTTGTTGCCTTAAAAAAAAATAGTATAAGCTAAAAATAGGTTCCATAATGGGTTTAGAAAATGTGCGGAGAAGTGTCACAGGTGACTACTTCCCTGCAGCTAATCTTTTCATTTGTCATCCTAAAGAATAAAGAATAAGAAAGGTGTGAACTTTGTTCCTTTAGCTGCAGGAAACTTGGCAAGATGAATATTGGGCCTGACCTATTTTGGCAAAAAAAAAAAAAAAAAAAAAAAAAAAAAATATATTTTTGGTATCTTTCTGTTATCGTGAAAAATTGAAATTGTCTTCTTTCTTTCTGTACCCTCCCTTGTGTTGGTCTCCCAACCAAGAGTATCAACTTCCGTTTTCTTCATTACCAAAATCATTCATTCTTTCGGGGACCTCCTGTCTCTATTAGAGTAAAACATTAATATCTCAACATATCAACCTTCCTTCTTTAGTAGCAAACAATTTCTGTACAATGCCTGGAAACACGATGTTTAGAGAGAAACAGTAACATGTTACCTAGCCCATTTACTAAGCTGAAAGAGGTAATAAAATTATTGTATCATTATAGTTACTGACCTGAAAAAAAAGAGTAGATTCTAAAAAACTCCATAACTATTATGAAGAAAATATTTTTTTCTGTATAAAACAATTATAATATGTAGATAATTATCTAAAATCAGAACAAATGTTCTTTAAACATTCATCTCAGCTTTTCTGATTATTGCTGCCACTTGCTCTAGGCAGAAATAATAGCTGATACATTATTAATGGCTCAATAATTAGGAGTGGATTTCCATTAAAACTGTTCACTTTTCTATTGGAATATAAACTGTGTAGGCTACTAAGATCAGTACTTGCATAAATGAATAGAAATAAGCAGTATACTATGTCAGAAAGTATTATTACAAACATGGGAAGGCTTTATAAAAGTTATATCTTACAGCCACCACAAACTGTAACTTACATGAACGCCATCTTATTCAGATTATATGAAAGCAAACTTACTTCAAAATAGATTATTTTTTATGTTTGTAAAATTCGTTATTGAGTGACTTCTTAAAATATTTCTTCTTGAATAAAATAAATTTGTTAAACACTTACGGACTACATTTTGTTGTGGGTAGACTGAGATAGGATTAATATCTTATTTCAAAATTTTAAAAAAATTTAAAGAACTTTTATCTTCCCTAAACACAAAATTAATAAAATGATCTTTTAGAATAAGACAGTTCTTCCTCAAAAGATTTAAATATATCTTAGAAAATCATATAAATTCACTAGGTTAACTTCAAATCATACATAGTTCGTTTACAGACCAAGCATCTCAAAATGAAACTTGTTCATAGTGGAATGAGAGGCACTATCTATAAGTATGTTAAGGTCATGTATGCTGTATAATCATAATATTTCACATAGAAGTTGCATCTTTCCACTGTGTGAGAATACAATTAAAGTTTTTTATTAAAAATTTCTACCCAGATTTGCAAAACCAATAAAGATTTGATTTTGTCATATTTTAATATATGTATTTTGAAAGCTGGACCAGTTACTCTAAATATTCTGCTTCAAAATACCCATGTTGCCCACTGACACTTTTGTAATATTCCTTTTCTTTCAGAAGTGGGTTTTGGAAGGACATGCTGAGGCCAAGTCATGATTGAGACAGAAAGAGAAGGCACATTTCTGCTTGTAGACACAGAAAGCAAAACTAAAAATAAACTGTGAGTTTCTCTACCACACTGCTGTTGCTTGCAAAACTACTCGTTGAAGGCTAAGATTCTCTGATTGGAGCCTGTTGAACAAATGCAATACCACAGTGTGTTATATATGCAACACCACAGTGTGTTATATATGCAACACCACAGTGTGTTTTTATATGTATATACATATATAAAATAAAAACATAAACATAAACACGGCTAATATCACAAATATACAATACATACTTTGAATGGTAATTTCCGCTTTACCTGTTTTTCTTTAATATTTATTTTTCCTTTTGGATGTTTCCCTGGTCTCACAACAGAAACATAGATTTGGAAAGTACGGATAACGTGAGGTAGGATGAAAACATCATTTACCTGTCTATGATCGCACACATGTCAATGCTGACATTTGCAAAACTTCCCGGCTTCCTTTGTGCCACTTCGTATAAATTTACAAGTTGATCGTCCACTTGAATGAGCTGCATGCATCCTTGGAATGAAGGCTGAAGAACAGAGTGACTTGAGTTATTCATCTGGTTCAGAAAACCTGTGAAACAGAAGAAATGGGAATGTTAATCTGGTGTACAGTATGCTTCACCAAACTTCTTGTGGGTATTTTACCTGGCCACAGCCATCACATCCAACTACTGTTTCTTTGATCCTTGCTGATGTTATATTCAGTGTAGAAAAAGGAAGTTTTTTGAGAAAGTGAGATTATTACAGAGGAAGAAGTCAGGGTTGAATTGTAATGGGTTACCAGGTCAATGATTGCCTCTGGGGTCTACTGTCACTCAAATTTTCTCTTTTCACATCATCTTTCTCACTGTCACATCTTTCTGTCCCTCTGCTGACAAAGACTCACTGTTATTCTGTCTCTGCTGAGACAGGCCTCAGAGATTAGGATACAAAACTTTAGAACTTTCGCAGCTATCCAACTGTCTTCTTGTTTCTTTGACACTTATTTCTATTTTCTTTATTCCCTATTGCCTGTTATTCAGATGTCAAATAAGCCAAACTTACTATTATGAAATAAAGCAGATCAGTGTGTAACTCATTACAAAGACATATTTGCATTACAGATGCTGTTTTTTAAATTTATAAAATCTAAGGGAACATTAGAAGGAAATAAATTTAAGCATAAGGGTCAGCCACCCTGCTTTGAACATACATCTACAAGCTATCTAATATGGTATAAATAGTAGATCATAATATGGTATAAATACTAGTAGATAATAACAGATGGAACTAAAAGAGCAAGTAACAAGAACACACACACACACACACACACACAAACACACACATACACGCACACACAGTAAATACTGTTGATTCTGTTAAGAAATAGAATGCATACACCAACCTTGAAATCAGACATTAAGAGTTTATTGCTAAATAACTTTAACAGATCACCACCAATCAATTACTATTGTATCTTTTTAAGAGAAACATGCATAATTGGGTAGAAACATGCATTATGGATGGAAAATTTGTAGGCCATAAGAGAATGATATTTTTTCAAACCCATTAAGTGTCTAAAGAAAGTCCCCAGAGTTTCTACTTTTCATATGGTTCACCACATCAAATCTGCCTACTGGGCAAATTTAAACTGTACTAATTCGTCTGCTTGCAAATCTGAAGTTATTGACACATTCACTTCATCTAATATTATATCTGTAACAATAAACAATTTATATAAAATGGGTTGGAACCAAATGTTCCATTAAATGGATAAAAGTGAATTTTCAATAAAACAAAAATTCGCCATTAAATTAGTCTGTTCTCATGTTGTTAACAAAGACATGGCAAGACTGGCTAATTTATAAAGAAAAGAGGTTTAATTGACTCACAGTTGAGAAAATCTTGGAAGGGCTCAGGAAATTTATAATCATGATAGAAGGGAAAGCAAGCACGTCCTTCTTCACAGCGCAGCAGCAAGGAGAAGTGTCAGGCAAAGTGGGGAAAAGACTCTATAAAACCATCAGATCTCGTGAGAACCCACTCACTATTATGAAATGATAGAATTATCTCCCAGAGGGTCTCTCCCATGACATATAGGGATTATGGGAACTACAATTCAAGATGAGATTGGGGTGAGGACACTATCAAACCATGTCAACTGTTAAGTGATATTTTAAAAATATTCAGCCTGGTGCAGTGGCTCACGGCTCTAATCCCAGCACCTTGGGAGGCTGAGGCGGGCGGATCACGAGGTCAGGAGATCGAGACCCTCCTCGCTAACACGGTGACACCCTGTCTCTACTAAAAATACAAAAAATTAGTTGGGCATGGTGGTGGGCGCCTGTAGTCCCAGCTACTCGGGAGGCTGAGGTAGGAGAAAGGCGTGAACCCAGGAGGCAGAGCTGGCAGTGAGCTGAGATCGCGCCACCGCACTCCAGCCTGTGTAATAGAGCGAGACTCAGTTTTAAAAAAAAAAAAAAGAAAAAATCCTATTCTTGTTGACTAAGGATACTAAGGATAGTATTTTAGTATAGCAGAAAACTTCTTTCTCTCTTCGTTAATGGATTACAATATTTAAAGTCCAATAACTGTCATTTGAATCTCCTTTAAGGATTAATCACAAAGGTATATTTTATTTTCTATTAACACAGTACTGTATAAAAATAAGATTGTATTTGAATGAACTTCTTGACCTAAAAAAATCCATATGAGACTCTATTTTAATGTTAATATATGGCTCGTGTGTGTGTGTGTGTGTGTGTGTGTGTGTGTGTGTATTTTCTAGTCAACCACATTTTTTTCATTTGCATTGACTTAGTCCCTTTGGAAAAATGCTGTTATTAGATAAATGATCTGTTTAGACCAGTTGCATGCACACACATGATTTTCAATTGTTTAATCAAGGTAAAATTGAATAGACTGTAATGTGTAAACTTAGCAGAGAGAAAACACCCAGTTGTAACTTACTGACCACTCTTAAGAAGACTCTCATTTCTGTTTTGTTTTTTTTTTTTTAAATAACTGGGAGTCTCACCATATCCATACTCTGTTTGAAAGATTTCAAAATGAACGGATGTATCTGTGAAAATAAAAGCTACTCTGAAGCATAGCAGTTGCATAAACATCGATTACTACAAATTGGGTACAATTAAAATTGTAAAACAAGACGTCATCAGTCACTTAAAAAAATGTTCTGTTTGATCTCGGTAATTTTGAAGTTGTTAGGTCCTTTTATTTTCCAATAGGAGATATATTCTAGGAGAAGATAATTACAGGACAAAATACTGCATATTCATTAAGTTTTTTCTTTCCATACATTATCTTTAAATATTCCAAGATGGACATCATTAATCTTTGGCTCCTGATTTCACACCCTTTTTTTGTCCCCTTCTATAACCAGTTAGGCCTGACTTCTGTGAACAATAGAAAACTCTGCACTTGGTCTCTGAGATGGCTTAATTTGTGGAAAGTCAGTCACCATGTCATACACAGTCTTCTGGAGTGGCCCAGGAGAGGTAATGAATATTCATCATGGTTTGAAATTAATTCTAAGGTGATATGTTATGCAACAATAGATATCAAATAAAGAACTTGATGTTTGGATATGCCATCCAGGTTGCTGTGAATGCCATTAATTCACTCCTTTTTATGGCTGAGTAGTACTCCACTGTATATATACCATAGTTTATCCACTTGTTGATTGATGAGCATTTGAGCTGGTTCCATATTTTTGCAATTGTGAATTGTGCTGCTATAAACATGTGTTTTTAAATATATATACATGCAATGGAATACTACTCAGCCATAAAATTAAATGAATTAATGGCATTCACAGCAACCCAGATGGGACTGGAGACTATTATTCTAAGTGAGGTAACTCAGGAATAGAAAACCAAACATCGTACATTCTCACTCATAAGTGGGAGCTAAGCAATGAGAATGCAAAGGCATAAAAATGATACAGTGGACTTTGTGGACTCAGGGTGGAAGAGTGGGAGAGGGGTGAAGCATAAAAGACTACAAATTGGGTTCATTGTATACTGCTAAGGTGATGGGTGCACGAAAATCTCATGAATCACCACTAAATAACTTACTCATGTAGCCAAATACCACCTGTTTCCCCTAAAATCTGTGGAAATAAAAATTGAAAACAAACTAAAATAGAATACTTTAGAGCCAAAAAAAAAAAAAAAAAAAAGAATTTGATATTGGCAGAGAATTATAATAGAAACCTAAAAATGTGGCAGTGATTTAGGGACCAGAATATGCAAGTTGTGGGACAGGCCTTAAAAGAAACTTGATGGCTCTTGAGGAGCTGTAATGACTTAAAGGAAGGTGAGGAAAGTGTTACCGGAAATGAGAGAAAATTAGATTTTCGCTATGTTCCAGTGGAAAGTTTAGCAACATTGTTGCTTGTGATAATATGGAAAATAAAAAGATATACTTAAATAAAATTGTATAATCTAGCTAAGGATATTTCCAGGTAAAGTATTGAAGGAACCGTCTGGCATCTTATGTTTGTAGTAAAAGAAAAAAAAAAATGGGAGAGAAGAAGCTAAAGAAGAACTATCACGAATGAAGAAGCCAGGCAATACTGAATTTTAAAGTAAAATGCTCTTTCAATTCCAGTCTCTCCAGATGGTGAACAATGCAAACATTAAGAAATCACATTGCCAAGCAAAGATCAAATTCCAGGAAACACAATCTAAAGATGACAAGGAAGTGTGATTACAAAATCTACATAAAGACCTGAGAAAATTATTAGGTATTCCTCAGAGGGACACTCCATGAGACAGAAGACCCACTAAACAGTTTAATTTATGCTTTACAAGTCTTTTCAGTTAAACAATAGGGATTTAATGATCTAAGAGCCTTTTCCTTCTGTAGATCTATAGAATATAGAAGCTCAAGGGGTCAGGGTGAGCTTATCTTTATATAATTGTGGATGTGCCTTTTATGAAGTGGAGTAAACCTGAATAAAATTCATATAAAGTCCATTCTTTTTTTTTTTTTTTTTTGAGACAGAGTCTCGCTCTGTTGCCCAGGCTGGAGTGCAGTGGCGCGATCTCGGCTCACCGCAAGCTCCGCCTCCCGGGTTCACGCCATTCTCCTGCCTCAGCCTCCCGAGTAGCTGGGACTACAGACGTCCGCCACCACGCCTGCTAATTTTTTCTATTTTTAGTAGAGACAGCGTTTCACTGTGTTAGCCAGGATGGTCTCGATCTCCTGACCTCATGATCCGCCCACCTCGGCCTCCCAAAGTGCATTCATTTTTAAGATAACTATATTGGAGGTAACACCACCAGCTTGTACTGAAAGGAACAGAGGTGGGACAAAATAGAAAAAGGCCTTCGACCTCCAAACTTTATGGTCAAGAGGCTATGCAGCTGTAAACACAGACAACCTTCTATATATATAAAAAAGGATGACGTAGAGTGGCAGAACTAACACAGAGGACAGAGCCAAGAGCTATGGAGAATCATTTCGAGAAAACAGCATGACTGAGTCCTAATCAAGAATGACCAACATGTGCCTGACTGGATTGCAAAACTGCTATGGAACACTGACTTCTTTGTCTCTCTCATTTTCTCCATTTTTGAACCAGAGAGTCTAATTTGGTTTCTCTGTGCATAATCTACCATTGTATATGTAGGGTGAGGGTGGCACAAAACTTGCTCATAGGTCTTAAGATTGACAACTGTACTTGGGAAGTGATACTTGAGTGACTATACCTAAACAGCTTCATTTTCTCTTGGAACTCTCTGAGATTCATTTTGGATTGACTAGACTTAGACAATGAGGTCCTGGAGTTTGAGCAGATGGCCTAGTGGAATGAGACTTTGGATGGCTTTCAGAAGAAGTTGGGTGTACTTCGTTTGTGGAAGAAGATACGAATTTCTGTGGGCAATAGGGTGAACATCTTGGCAATCAGTCTCCAAGATGGCCATAAGTCTTCACATTATGTTATTTTAAATACCTCCTAATATTTATGGCCTGTATAGTTCCCTCCCACACAATCAGTGCTGCTCCGTGTGACACATGGAATGTTACGGTAGTAACAAGGTGATATGATTTCCAAGGTTAAGTATAAAGGCATTAGAGGCTGCACCTTGGTCTTTTGATCCTTTACTCCAGGGAAGCCAGCCTAAAAGCCATGGAAACCCTCAAGTACTGAGATGGAGAAGCACCTACGAGGAGAACTAAAGCCTGTTACCAAGTGCCAACAGCAGCTTGCTAGCCATGTGAGTGTGACATCTTGAAGTGGAGCCTCTAATCCTAGAAAGCCATCAGCTGATTGTGGCTCTAGGAAACATGTATCTGAAGTCTCACAAGAAATATCAGGTCAGAACTGCCCAGCCAAGCAGCTCCTAAATTACTGGCCTCTTATGGAAAAGAAGAGATAATAAATTAGTACTACATCGAGCCACTGAGTGTTGAGGCAATGCACTATGCAGCAATATATAACTAATACAAAGTGTAACAAACACATCCTGCTATTATTTTCTCAAATCAGCTTGAATAATTAGAACCTGAAGATTGCTCACACCTGCAAAACGTTCTGTAACTGGTGGAATATCGACAGTTCCCTTAGTCAACAATGAGTTAAAGATGTTGGATCTCTGATACTGAACCTCCTGCTGGCTTTAACTCCCTTGGAAACAGAGGAGGACCTATTATTTATTTTCTGTGTTTGTTCCCTTTATGAACAAATAAAATTTCAGTAAAAATACTAGTGTGTTTGTGTCTGTGATACCTTCAGTGACTACTGCAAAGCTCAGGATTTAACATACTTAGAAGATTAATAGTGGGATTTTCTGGCAACATAAATTTGCAGCTGGCATTTTGAGGGTCAAAAATGAATAGCTGTAAAATGGTACTAAAGTGAACGTAACAAAAAAGTGTCAAGTTAGTAAAAAGATAATATAGAATAAAGGTAAATTTTTTGCATGTTTTGTTATATCTTTAAATTTCTATGAATTTGGAATAAAAAATACAATGTCTATACATGGGTTATTGTAACTGGTTTCTACAATCTGACAGTGTGTTACAACACCCACAGTGAATTATAATCTTGTCAGTCTCAATTGCATCTTACTTTCTCTGCACTGGAAACCTTCCTTCTTTACAGGAACATTGTAATTATATCACTTTACTGGCATGTCTGAAATTTCTGTTTCAAGACTTGCATATAAAAACTTCATACTTGATTTGAACTCCACTCAGTACATTGCTATTCTTGCTGACAAAGAAAACACATGCATTTTCAAGGTTTTAAAATTTTGATTCAGAAATACATCAGTGAAAAATTTGCTGATATTTGTTTTGACATTAAAATGGCAACCTAAATTGTTATAAGTTATAATGTTCATCTGATGATATGGAAAAGCAAACAGTAGACAACAAGGTTGAAAATTTACATGTTTAAAACCAAGTGCATATAAAGCTTCTCTCTGCTTATTTTAAAGTTGGGAAGGTTGGGAGGTCCAAGGGAGGCTGGTGGAATGCTTTAAGGATGTTTAAAACCACCTACTGTCTTCCTTTCAATTTGATCTTGGCAGATTGCACAAAATGTCTCCTAATCTCTACTGTTTACTCAACCTTCCTGAATAACTTAGTCAAAAACCCATTGAGCAGGGGCAGGAAAACAGCCTCAAAAAAACAAGGGTCCAAGCAGGCAGGAAGATAGAGTGGTTCAGTGGAAGAGGGTCTAGTGGTGTCCAGGACCTGTGCACAGAGGACATCCACACAGGATCTCCACCCCACATGGCTGGGAGATTGGTTATAGTACAGGATGATTGAGCAAATAAATAAATACATGGAGGATACTGAGAGCCAAATTCTCAATGTCAAAGAAAGAGGGTACATATATGAAACATAAGAAAGACAGAATGTTCATGCCTGTAATCCCAGCACTTTGGGAGGCTGAGGCAGGCGGGTCAGAAGGCTAGGAGTTTGAGACCAGCCTGGCCAACATGGTGAAACTCCATCTCTACTACAGACACAAAAAATTAGCTGGATGTGGTGGCGTGCACCTGTAATCCCAGCTACTCGGGAGACTGAGGCAGGAGAAATGCTTGAACTTGGGAGGTGGAGGTTGCAGTGAGCCAAGATCGTGCCATTGCACTCCAGCCTGGGTGACAGAGGAGATTGTCTCAAAAAAGAAAAAAAAAAAAAAAAAAAAAAAGGCAGAATGAACCCGGTGGATTTGCATTAGGATTTAATCAATTAGTATAAATTTGTGGTTTTCACTATATGTAGATAGATACAGAAATAAATATGAATGAAATTGTATATTTGGTCAATATACAGATGGTTCCTATCATCCACTGGGGACAGCCTATGAACAGGGTCCCTCTCAAAGCAATGAATAGTCCTGTTTCCCAGATCCTGGTTTCTATGCTAGGCAAAACCAAGACTCCTTGGAGAAATGACTGATTCTAAACTGTGTTATGGAAAGTACAATAAGAGTCTGGAACATTTTGCTGCACCAGTAAGTAAAGAACTGCCCAAACAATGATGGGGCCATGTCAGAATGACACAGGAGCCAGCCTGAAATGGCTTCTGCTCCCCAAATTAAGGACAATTTGTGTACAAAATAAATAATTTGAGTATCAAAAAGAGACTTTGAATATCAAAATAAAAAAGGGAGGAGGAAAAAAAAGGAAGCTATAGATCATATCCTACTGAATAAAATAGGAATCCAAGGGTCTGCCTGTCTAAAAATGAATCAATACATAGGGAAAATCGAAAGCTCCTCCAATAGCACTATGCTAAGTAATAGATGTAACAGGAATGTAGGAAGAAGAAAGTCACCATTTGGAAACCATCATATTAATAATTAATTAAGGCAAGGCATATCAATAGGTGCTCAAATAAGTGGGTGAAAGTTGGAAGCAGAACATAGCCTCAAACTATCTCCTTAAAAATATGTTTTTTTTAAAAAAACCTCATAAACCACCCCCATATAATGAATGAGGCCTACTATATGATAGCACAATAGGGTAAATACAGTCAATAATAATTGTATATTTTAAAATAAATAATGTAATTGGATTGTTTGTAACTCAAAGGATAAATGCTTGAGATGGATACCCCAGTCCCCATGATTGAATGCTTATATCAAAACCTCTTATGTACTTCATAAATATATCCACCTACTGTGTACCCCAATATTACAAACATATGTTTACTAATTTCAAGGGGGAGAGTAGTCACTTTACATTGGAGAAACCAGGAAGATCCCTTTATAATCAAGTGATCAATGTTATCACCATGAGTAACAGGACCAGTTGACACTGGGGGCCACCTGATGAGATTCAATGAGAAGAAGAAAGCATGGTGTGTAAGACATCTGTCAAAAATACAAGGTTGGGTATAATATCAAAGAAACATCAAACCAATCCAATTTCAGGACAACTGACAAATGACGGGGATAGAATATTCAAGAATGAGAAAGTTGTGAAAGTGAAGAAATGACTAAAGTGAGAGATGTTTATGATTGTCAGAGACTGGAGAGTCAGAAAAAGTGTGTGACATGTGATCCCAGAGTGGGTCCTTTTGTTGTAAAGGACTGATATGGTTTGGCTGTGTCCCCACACAACTCTCACCTTGAACTGTAACTCCCACAATTTCCATGTGTCATGGGACAAACCCAGTGGGAGGTAATTGAGTCATGGGGGTGGGTCTTTCCTGTGCTATTCTCATGATGGTGAATAAGTCTCACAAGATCTGATGGTTTTAAAAATGGGAGTCTCCCTGCGCAAATTCTCTCTCTTGCCTGCCACCATCCATGTAAGATGTGACTTGCTCCTTCTTGCCTTCCACCATGCTTGTGAGACTTCCCCAGCCACAAGGCACTGCAAGTACATTAAACCTCTTTCTTGTGTAAATTGCCCAGTCTCAGGTATGTTTTTATCAGCAGCATGAAAACAGACTAATACAGTACATTGGTACAAGCAGAGTGAGGTGCTGCTGAAAAGAATCCTGAAAATGTGGAAGCAAGTTTGGAACTGGTGACAGGCAGAGGTTGGAACAGATTGGAGGGCTCAGAAGAAGACAGGAAAATGTGGGAAAGTTTGGAACTCCCTAGAGACTTGTTGAATGACTTGACCAAAATGCTGATAATAATATGGACAATGAAATCCAGGCTGAGGTAGTCTCAGATGGAGATGAGGGACTCGTTGGGAACTGGAGCAAAGGTGACTGTTGTTATGTTTTAGCAAAGAGACTGGTGGCATTTTGCCCCTGCCCTAGAGATTTGTGAAACTTTGAACTTCAGATAGATGATTTAGGGTATCTGGCAGAAGCAATTTCTAAGCAGAAAAGCATTCGAGGGGTGATTGCGTGCTGTTAAAGGCATTCGGTTTTTAAATGGAAACAGAGCACAAAAGTTTGGAAAATTTACAACCTGACAATGTGATAGAAAAGAAAATCCCATTTTCTTAGGAGACACTCAAGCCTGCTACAGAAATCTGTATAAGTAATGAGGATCCAAATGTTAATCATCAAGACAATGGGGAAAATGTCTCCAGGGCATGTCGGAGAACTTTGCGGCAGCCCCTCCCATCACAGGTCTGGAGGTTTAGGGAGGAAAAAATCATTTCATGGTTCAGGCTCTGGGTCCCTATGCTATGTGCAGTCTAGGGGACTCGGTGCCCTGTGTCCCAGCCTCTTCAGCTGTGACTAAAAGGGGGCAAGATACAGCTTGGACTGTTACTTTAGAGAACAGAAGCCCCAAGTCTTGGCAGCTTCCATGTGGTATTGAGCCTGTGGGTGTACATGAGTCAATAATTGAGGTTTGGGAATCTCCACCTAGATTTCAGAGGATGTATGGAAATGCATGGATGCCCAGGCAGAAGTTTGCTACAGAGGTGGGACCCTCATAAAGAACCTCTGCTAGGGCAGTGCAGAAGGGAAATGTGGGGTCAGAGGCCCCACACTGAGTCTCTACTGGGGCACTGCCTAGTGGAGCTGTGAGAGGAGGGACACCGTCCTCCAGTCCCCGGAATGGTAGATCCACCTACAGCTTATACTGTGTGCATGGAAACGCCACAGACTCAACACCAGCTCTTGAAAGCGGCCAGGAATGGGGCTACACCTTGCAAAGTCACAGGGGCAGAGCTGCCCAAGGCCACAGGAGCCCACCTCTTGCATCTGCATGACCTGGATATGAGACATGAAGCCAAAGGAAACATTTTTGAGCTTTAAGATTTGACAGCCTTGCTGGATTTTGGACTTGCATGGGGACTTTAGCCCCTTTGTTTTGACCAGTTTCTCTCATTTGGAACAGCTCTAGTAACCCAATGCCTGTACACTCATTGGGTCTAGGAAGTAACAAACTTGCTTTTGATTTTACAGGCTCATAAGCTGAAAGGACTTGCCTTGTCTCAGAAGAGATGTCTGACTATGGACTTTTGAGTTAATGCAGAAAGTTAAGACTTTGGGGGACAGTTGGGAAGGCATGATTGGTTTTGAAATGTGAGGTCATGAGATTTGGAAGGGGCCAGAGGAGGAATGATATGGTTTTGCTGTGTCCCCATCCAACTCTCATTTTGAATTGTAACTCCTACAATTCCCACATGTCATGGGAGGAATCTGGTTGGAGGTAATTGAATCTTGAGTGTGAGTCTTTCTCGGGCTGTTCTCGTGATAGTGAATAAATCTCATGAGATCTGATGGTTTTAAAAATGGGAGTTTCCCTGCACAAGTTCTCTCCCTTTGCCTGCTGCCATCCATGTAAGATGTAACTTGCTCCTCCTTGCCTTGCACCATGATTGTGAGGCTTCCCCAGCCACGTGGAACTGTAAGTCCATTAAACCTCTTTCTTTTGTAAATTGCTTAATCATGAATATGTATTTATCAGCAGTGTGAAAACAGACTAATACAAGGACATTATCAAACAAGTAACAAAAGTTGAAGGAGGTCTCTGGGTGAAGGGTACACTAGTGGCCTTTTATCCTTCTTGCAATTTTTTTGGTAAGTTTTAAATTGTTTCAAAATAAAAACTATTGTATAAAATGTTATGTTCCAACTGAAATGACACTTAACACTAAAAATTCTGTCATCCAAGAGCTCTAATTTAGATATTTTATTCAACATTATTATGCATTCAATGTCTATGGATTATTGATAAAATTGCTATTCCTAATGTCAGTTAAAATTTTCAGGCCACAAAAGAACATTTTTCAGTCTTTCTCTTACTAGATCTGTCAGTAGCATTTGACACTTGATTCTCATATATGTATGCTATATGATCAAACCAGGATGACTTTTGTGGCTTTCAAAGACCGAACATTCTGACTCCTCACTCTTACTGCAAGGTAAATTCGTATCTCTTTTTAGGCAGATTTAGGCATAGAGAGATCCCTAACCCTAAAAATTGTAGGATACATTCACCCACTTAGATAGTCACCCTTCTGAAATTTACAAATTAAAACAATATTAATTAAACCATTAAATATGCATAAAAATTATACATGAGTTTTACTTTTTCTGTAATGTATACTTTACTCTTCAAGGAAATTTATCATATTTAGCAATAGTTCTGCCATGTTATTGTGTGGCTACTTTGCTAGTTTTCGGAGTGAATACTTAAGATGTCTCTCCTTGGTCACCATGTTTCAGCCATACTCTTGTCTATGCATCACAGGAAAACCAAACCCTGTCTGCCTATTTTTCTCCCTTGCACTTTTTATGGTTGAGTTATTTTTATGATTCAGGTCAGTTCAAATGTCACCTTCCAAGAGGCCCTCCCAGTCCAATCAATTTAAAATTATTCTATAAATTTTTTTCATTTTAGATCTTCAACTACTAATTTCTTCTTACAGAATTTGTCACAATTTATAATTATCTGCATTGGTTTATTTAGTTACATATGTGTATGGGGTGTGCGTGTGTGTGTGTATGCACTTCTGAATATGTTATTTTCCTTTTCTAGTATATTCATTTTATGAAACAGCGATTCATAAATGATTTTTATTTTTTTACTTTAAGTTCTGGGATACATGTGCAGAACATGCAGGTTTGTTATATAGGTATACATGTGCCATGGTGGTTTGCTGCACCCATCAATCCGTCATCTAGGTTTAAAGCCCCATATGAATTAGGTATTTGTCCTAATGCTCTTCCCTCCCTTTCCTGCTACCCCCTGACAGGCCACGGTGTGTGGTGTTCTCCTCCCTGTGTCCATGTGTTCTCATTGTTCAACTCCCACTTATGAGTGAGAATGTGTGGTGTTTGGGTTTCTGCTCCTACTATAAAGACACATGCCCATGTATGTTTATTACAGCACTATGTATCTTTTTAGAAATATTTGTTGATACAAAATTCACATACCTTAAAAGTCACCACCTTACTTACTTAAAACAATCCATATGATAAAGGAGAGAAGATCAAGATATAAGGTATTTATTAAGTCTGAAAATAGTGACAAAAATATCTTCTTTAAAATATAATATACATTGGTTTCCAGACTTATGGACCTCTCTATATTTGTTAGGTGAAAGATCAGTTAAATGAATACGTTAATTTTTATGGAAAAAAAATGTATTGAGTAAGGCAGATACAGAGCCAGGAGAGAGGAATGGCATTAAACTGCTGGTCAGAGACCTTTCTGATAAGAGAACTGACACCAAGACCTCAAGGAAGTAAAGATGTAATATTAAGTATCACTTTTTTTCTAGGATAAAAATAGTGTTGGTAATTTCAATCCTTTTAATATTTATTAAGCACCTAAAACATATTGCTTTTGTCCTCAGGAATGCTATAATCTCATTAGGAAGATAAACCACAGAAATAGCAATATAATAGGATTAAAAACAATATTACTGCTCATTCACATGAGTAGATAAAATGGCAGTATTAAAAAGTTTGAGAAGGCGCCACTCTCTTCTTGATAATTTATCTTTCTTTGGCTAACAACGTACTACATTATCCGGGGCTTTTCTCTGACTTTTCACATTTCAACCTCCTGTACTGACTTCTTGTCTCTTACGTCGTCTGTAAGTGAGCAAGTTCCTAAAGTTGTTTCTAGGCTACTTCTGTTTTCTTGGTAGAGTCTCCATAATAAAGACCTCATCCAAAGCCATTGCTTCAACTACCAACTATGGGAGGATGTCTCTAATCATATCTCCATCTCAGCTCTGTCCTCTGAACTCAACACTAATGGATCCAAAGCTTATTTTGATTCCTTCATTTTAATGTTTCACTCATGTTCAAAACTCAAGATACTGCTGGTAAGCTGCCATTGTCTTTATATCACTGGTCACTCAAAAAGTCTTAGCTTCAATTTCTTTATCAATAAATTTGTGCACATTAATCAATCAAGAGTTGATCCTGGCACTTCCATCCTCACTCTGCAAAATGCATCATCATGTCATATTAATTCTACCTGTTGAATAGCCTGCTTTCTCTTTATGCCCACCTGAGCCCAGACTACCACAGCCTTTCTATTACCCACTTCTAATTTGTTTCTGTCTTGACGTTTGAGGTGTCTCTATCAAAAATATTAATCTGATTCTGTTATGCTCCTGTTCAAGAGCCTTTTATTTATCTAATGAAATAAACTCAGGTATTTTGAAAATGCCCAGGATCTTTTTTTCCCTCTAAATGATCTGGTTTTCCAAATTCAAAATACGTTTGTAGTGATTTACAAATTATTATGCCATATATAAATAAGAAAATATTTATTTAAAAAATGACATTTATTAGATTAATTGACTTTATTTAATAAAAATTAATTTGGTATAATTTATTGGACCATTTAGAGTAGCTATATTATTTTAAATTATCTATACTTTAGCTAGAATATTTCAAAATATTTAAGGTTTAGAATGTTATTTTAATACATGGATATTTATTATAACTATATTGTGTTAGTTGTATCAACTATTTTTTAATATTATTTGTGGGTTTTTCACCTTACATAATACTCATTATATGTAAAATATGCTTATACTAAAGTTGACTTAACATTAAAAGATAGTGATATGTTTGAGTATCTTTTAATAAGCATAAAGATATTTACAAGAACATAAAAATGAAAAGAACTTAGACAAGCAGACTAGTATTTTGACAAACTGGGATGCTGAGCAGTTTGCAAATCAAATTATACAAAATGATTTAAAAAGCCATCGTTGCCTAGGGGCCACGACAAAAGGAAGTACAGAAGAATCGAACTGAATAGTTTGACACTTTCATGTATTTATTTACATAGTCTTTTTTCATGACCCAGTTGTGTTTTGATAAATACAGAAAATGCAAAATATAAAATAAATAATTTTTTCATCCGATAACTTTAATTCCTTATATCCACAAACTGCTAGTATATCTAAAACATAGGCAAATACAGTCATAACATAAAATAATATTGTCTTACTGACTTTTTTCTTATAAGTGTAAACATTTGGTTAATTACTATGAAATTATACAATATTTTGAAAAATACAATGTTGGTGGTTGGAAGCTTGGGCTGCAGAATAGCCAGAACTGGTTTAAGATGTATTTGTGTGACCTTGACTAACTCATTCATCCTGTCTTAATTCCAGTTTTTTTCATTTGTAAGGAAGGAATTAATAATACCCAGTTCTTATGGTTTTTGTAAACTGTTAAATAAAACACTGTATTAAAAGCCCCTAGTACAGTGACTGACACCCAGCAGCTGCTCAGTCAGTTCTGCTATTGTCATTGAGCGTTTGTCTGAATTAGACAGCTTTGATGGAATAGCATGAAAGTTTCTCACGTTTAAAAATATTTTGTATTTGAGAGATATATGATATAAGTCAGTATGATTGCATGTGGACAAGTAAAATATGAACATAAACTAGACTCACAATTATCTGCATTAAGATGGTAGGGAAAATCCAAATAGTAGGAAATCAAGCACAATTTTCTTTGGCTTCAGGATACCTCTATATATATGACAATATATTTTAGTATTCTGTTAATTTGATATTAACTTCAAATCAATAACAAAGCCAGAGTGTGAGGCTCTGTCTCAGGAGTTGCTTTGAAATTGGTGAGGCAAGAAATGCTTTGGGTAACGTGGGCTCTTCCCTTTGTCACCTTAACATTTTTCTGCCTTTTTTTTTTTTTAGCTTTGATGCTTAGAAGTGTGCTTGGCCTAAAACAGGAACCTGTGACTGCCCTTCTTCCTCCTGCTTCTTCTTTTCTTTGTTCTCATGGTGACTGTTATTGTTTGCATTATTAATATTAATCTTGATATAATCTTTTGAAGCTTTTCAATATTCTATACTTGGTATAAATAATATGCTTTTACATGTTATAAAAACGTCTTCGTGTTCACTGATGAAGCATAATGCTAAAATGTAAATGTAAAATGCTACAAGAGCACCTAGAAATTTCATTCATCACAAAACCCTTCAATAAAAATCAAGCGTTTTTTTTTTTCAAGATTATAATGTCTATTCTGAGATATGTTAAAACATGGCTTTTTGTATCTGAAAACATTTCTAAAATATTAACTATACCCCAAATGTTTATAATAACATAAGTTTTCTGATATGAGATAATTTATCTAAGATACTTAACATTCAGTAATTATCACATTACATAATAGGAAAGAGAAACAATAATCTCTAAGGATTATATTTTCTAGGATGAGGCAACATGGGAGCCTGAAAATTTTCCAGTTTCAAACATCTAGAAATGCTAAATAAAACATAATACACACCTTTTAAGTTATGTATCTGAACATCCAATAAAATAGGAGCTTTTGGGTATCAAGACAAAAAGAGATAACTGAAATTTGGGGTGTAAGCTGATGGTGAGCTATAGTATTCAGAGAGTATTTACTAATCTTTATAATGCAGAAGTTTGGATTGAAGGCCAAACAGAATTAGAAATCAAGTAATAGACCTGCACAAAAATAGGAACTCCCTCATGCCCCTAGGCCCACCACACAAAACCTGAGAATGCCAAAATCTCAGTGAAGCAGATCCTGGAGAAAAACTCACTAGTCAGCAAAAAGGGATGACAAGAAAATTTGTATTTTCTCTTTTTCCAAAAAACAATGATAATTCTTGAGAATGCATAAGCTACAACCTTGCTGAATTAGATTACGGCTTTTGAATTTACACTGACTATTGGATATAACACCCAAATTAAGAAATTAAAATAGAAAAAATGGTTCCAAGTTGGTATCTTTTGAAATAAAGTGTAACCCCTCTCTAGATTGACTCTGGAGTTATAGGATTACTAAGGACAAAGCCCTGAAAAATTTAAACTCAATCCCAAAATACAAAACTCAAGAAAACAAGTGTAATGAACAGGATTCAGCAGAAACACCACACAGAAAATTTGGCCGCCATGAACTGAATTTCAGATAAATTTTGGGTTTAAGAAATAAAACATTCATAAATTATTCAAAGTAAAATGAGAATTAAATATACAAGAAAAGAATAAGATATACTGTAATAGACTGTTCTCATACTGCTAATAAAGACATACGCAAGACTGGTAATTTATAAAGAAAAGAGGTTTCATTAACTCACCATTCTGCAGCACTGGGGAGGCCTCAGGAAACTTATAATCATGGCAGAAGGGGAAGCAAACACACCCTTCTTCACATGGCGGCAGCAAGAAGTACAGAGCAAAGGTGGGGGAAAGTCCCATTATAACCATCAGATCTCGTGAGAACTCACTATCGTGAGAATAGCAATGGGGAAACCGCTGCCACGACTCAATTACCTCTCACTGGCTCCCTCCCACGACATGTAGGGATTATGGGAAGTACAATTCAAGATGAGATTTGGGTGGGAACACAGCCAAACCATATCAGATAATACTTAAAAATTACCAGTCATTGTTGATAAGGAAATAAATGGATACTCCAGGAACTAAAAATGTGTTATTGCAGTTAAAAACTCGTTAGTTATGAACATTCTAATTGGACCCTTTTAGTTATTTTGAAATGTAAAATAAAGTATTGCTGGCTTTAGCTACCTTGTTGTACTATCAAACATTAAATCCTACACATTCTATCCAACTGTATTTTTGTATCCATTAACTGTCAGCATTTCCCACCTCACCCACTATCCTTCCCAGCCTTTGATAACCATCATTCAACTATCTCCGGGAGTTCAATTATTTTAATTTTTAGCTCCCACAAATAAGTAAGAACACACATAGTTTGCCTGGTTTACTTCACTTAACATAATGTCCTTCAGTTCTATCTACGTAGCTGCAAATGACAAGATCTCATTCTTTTATATGGCTGAATAGTATTCTGTTGTGTATATGATGAATTCTTTAGGTGATGGATACCCCATTTACCCTGATATAATTATTAGACATTCTCAGGTACCACATAAATACATAGACCTATTATATACCAATATAAGTTAATTTTTTTGAAGAAAAAACCTCTCATTAGTTGCATTAAGCAGATGAGACAAAGTTACAGAGTGAATTTGTAAACTGAAAGGTAGACTGAATATCTGCAATGTCATTCAGAAATTTAAAAAAACTTAGAAACATTAAACATAAATTCTACAATATAGAGTATAAAAATGAGTTCTAATGTATTAAGTTGGTGCAAAAGTAATGGTGGTGGCCGGGCGCGGTGGCTCAAGCCTGTAATCCCAGCACTTTGGGAGGCCGAGACGGGCGGATCACGAGGTC
>NW_016828021.1:589881-616216 GCF_001698545.2 Rhinopithecus bieti
AAAAAAAAAAAAAAAAAAAAAAAAAAAAAAAAAAAAAAAAAAAAAAAACTAGCCGGGCGACGTGGCGGCCGCCTGTAGTCCCAGCTACTCGGGAGGCTGAGGCAGGAGAATGGCCTAAACCCGGGAGGCGGAGCTTGCAGTGAGCTGAGATCCGGCCACTGCACTCCAGCCTGGGCGGCACAGCGAGACTCCGTCTCAAAAAAACAAACAAACAAAAAAAAAATTGTGGCTTTTGCCATTAAAAGTAATGACAAAAACCATAATTAGTTTTGGTACAATATTAAGAGAATTTCAGAAGGGCAGAAAAGAGAGAACGATGGAGAATCTATTAAAATACATAATATCTAAGAATTTTCTAGAACATTAAAAAAATTCAGATACAGAAAGGACAATAATTCCCAATTAAAATTTCTTATAAATGTAATCTAGCACTAAACACAGCATGCTACAACAGCACATTACCAAGGAACATAAAAGTAGCAAGGGAGAAAAGAAAGAGTATCCCTAAGGAACAATTTTAAAACAGTCAGGAATCTTCTTAAGAGAAGTGAAAACAAAAGGTAGAATTTAGTAGAATAATATACTCAAAGTACTGAAAGAAAGTAAACTTTCAACATGGAGTTGTATACCAAGCTAAATAAACCGAAAGGATGGTAAAATTGAGATACTTTCAGAAAACAAAAAATGAAATATTTAAATTAAAATGTAAAATAGAAGCACCTTAGTACCAACACATTCCCATTAAAGTCATCTAAACTAAAGGATGTGTGTCAAAGAATGGAACTACGTCCAGAAAAGAGAGAAACACAAGATGACATAGTAGGAGAGGAAATATGCAACATGTGGTAAAATCTAAACCTATATTGACTACATTAACTAAAATTATAAAAGTGATAATGACTAATATGAAAGTCAAAAAAGAACTAAAACACAGGACAAAAGTGGGCTATAGCATGGTAGGGTGTGATTAGAAATAAGTTTCAAATACTATGATTAGGATTATCTTCAGGAGAAAGGTCAAGATTCTAAGCTATGTTGGAATTTAATAAGCATTTTTGAAAAAAAATAAGGATAATCTCTAAAATAGTAGATATGAAGTACATACATTTCAAAGCAATTGTAGGGGAAATTAATATTTTAAAAATATTTGATCAACCAAAAGGAGGCGGAGGCAGGGGGGAAGAAGGAATAAAGGAAAATCAAAAAGAAAAAGCAAAATAAGATAGTAGAAATGTATTTAGAAATATTATACTGAAAAGACAGATAGTACTATTGAAATTTTGTGAATCTACCACAATGCTATTTCTAAGAAGCATATCTAAAACACAGGAACTAAGAAAAGTTGAAAGTAAAAGAACTGAAAAAGGTAACCAAGGCAGATACAATTTTTTTAAGAAAAAGAAAATTAGTATTGGCCACAATCATATACCAAACTTAGTGCTATAGTATAAATGTATTGAGATAATGTGTAATATATAGTGTTACTGTGTGGAGAGCTTCAGGCTTCAAGGCTCTGGTGTCTAAATTTGATCCTATTTATTGCTCCAGTTGTGTTATTAAGTTATTGTGCATCATGTTTTTCCTCATCTCTAAAATAGAGGAAATAATGGTTTGTATCTCATAGTATTATTATGAGGATGAACTGAGTAAATACATGTGAAATTACTGAGCAGAGAGTAACACTCGGATGCACAGAGAACTCACTGATACTGAGAAAAATGAAGTGACAAAAAGTATTTTAAGGCAACACAAGGAAAAAGGCCCTCTGAGAGATAAGGAAGGTTAGTATACGACAAAAGGTAAAATTCACTACAAGTTAGAAAAATTCGAAATATGTCTGTTTCTGATAACATGGTGTTCAAATAGATAACATTTTCAAAACATTTGAACCCTACTTCCTCCATGAAACTTTCCCTGATTACTGTTTCTTACACCAAATGCTAGGTCTCTCCCTTAAGTGCTTCAGCAGCACCCAGGGCATACGTTGTATGATAGTCTCCTGTCACACCAAGTTACACTTCCTTGTTCCTCATTTCTCTCCTTTGACTATCTGTCATAAACTCCCAGAACACTGGGACTGCCCTCTGTCCTCTCACTACTGAGTTAATATACAAACGTGATAAATAGTAAGCTTCCAAAACACGTATGTTTAATGAATCCATAAATGTCTTTGTAAGAGAAAATTCAACAGATACAACCTTAATTTTTTTTTTTTTATATAAAAGAGTAAAGTTCCTAAATGTATGTGGGAAAACTCCATCCCAACCACAAAAGCTATCCTCAGCCCTAATATTATACAGAATGTCTTATGTCTTCACATTTCTAGGGGAGATGATAGAAGCCTTCACCAATTCCTCCAGAGTATCTGTGAATCACAAACCTGGAAGAACTCCTGGATCAAAGGGGCTTGATTAGTTGATTATAGTTCCACTTCCTCTGTCTCTGAAAACTCACCAAAGTAACAGTGAAGTGATTTTTTTAAAGTATAAAGGCTGAAACGTCAAAGAAATTTGAGTATAACAGTTGGGTGAGAGATTTCAAGAAAGTTTTTAAAGATAATGAAGATGAGAAGTGAAAATGGAAAATGGTGAAAAACTACGTTAGTCCTTGTAGGGAGAGGTATCTCTGTGAGGTGAGCTACACCAATCAATGCCAGAAAGGCTCAAAATCAAGAGGCAGAATGTATCATGAAAAGCTATATAATGTAAGGTATAGAACATAAAACTTGGAGATTGGTTGGGGACCCCCTGCCGTACTCAAGGCAGTCATATAACCTCCTATTCCTCCCCTAAAAGACTGCAAGTAATTATTAGAGTAGCCGAAACTGGGAATCTCAATTGGATTCAGTCTTTGGTGGGGAAGGGTGTGTTTGAAATCGTGTAGGGGTGACAATGGCATAATTACCAATGTTACTGTAAATTAGACAATAATTTGCAGTAACACAAATCACACCAGTTGTGTTACTGAGTTACTTAAAAATTGTGACTCACAGTTTGTCGTCACCTCTTAAATAGATAAAATAATAGCATCTATTTCATAATATCACCATGAGGACTGTATTAATTTGTTCTCATACAGCCATAAAGAACTGCCAGAAACTGAGTAATTTATAAAGGAAAGAGGTTTAATTGACTCACAGTTCCACATGGCTGAGAAGGTCCCAGGAAACTTATAATCATGGTGGAAGGGGAAAGCAGACACATCTTATGTGGTGGCAGACGAGAGAGAGCAAGAAGGAAAACCACCACTTATAAAACCATCAGATCTCGTGAGAACTCACTATCATGAGAACAGCATGGAGGACATTGCCCTCATGATCCAATCACTTCCCACCAGGTCCCTCCCTCAACCTGTGGGGATTATAATTTGGGGTGAGATTTGGGTGGGGACACAGAGCCAAACCATATCAAGGATGAACTGAGTAAATATGTGTGAAATTAGTGAGTGCACAGTAACACTCTGACCCAGTAACACTCAGTGCTACTGAGGAAAATGAAGTGACAAAAATATTTTAAGGTAACACCAGGAAAAGGGCCCCTCAAAAGGAAAAGGGGAATTCCCTGCTACTTCTCCCATGTTTCCAGAATATAGCCAGAGACTACCAGCTCCTCCTCTGGAGGAAGCATACTGTCCCAATGGAAGACTTTGGGGGTGGAACAAGGGATATGGTATGCCACAAATCATTTAACAAATCCATCAGCCAACAACCTTCACCTAGAGATGAACACATCTTCAAAGTACTTTACAGTATGATATGCACAGGCATTGATAACCTAGACTATGCAACCACATATGGATACATGATTCAGAAGTCTTGCTTCAGATTATTAAACACAAACTAAAACACAAGTGCTGATTTCAAATAAATGCAATGGTAGGCAATATTTGAAGATGAATGTTTAAATTGTGGTTGGAGAAAAATACAAATATCTAAACAGGCCTATAAATAAATGACTTTTCACTGGTAACAGTGAAAAACACATGTTACAAATAGAAAAGTAGACATTTAGCTATTTAGCTGAACTCATAAAGGGCCAAATTCCTTTATAAGAAGGCTATAACACTAGTTGATTTTTTTATCTCCGTAGTCATATTTTTGGGAAATAGGAATATAATGTACATATGTTTGAGTAAGAAAAAAATAAAAATAAAATTTGAATTGCAGTCTGAAGGTTTGTTTACAGTTTCCAATCCAAATGCAATCTTATTGGAATATTAGAGATTCATCTCTGTGAATGAGTTTTATTCTCCGTATGGCTTTCTACTCTTTAGACTAAACTCTCATCATCTGTTAGAAAGACACATAAAACAAAGGGATTTGCCATCTATGCTTGCTTTTTTTTCCCTGATAAATTTATCTGTAACAAGTCATCTTTTCAAAAGCATAAAATACTGGCAGTTTAAATTTTTATTCCATCTCCAGTGTATATCTTCTATACATAAAACTGTGCCAGATGAAACATAATTATTTACTATTTACAAGATGAAAACCAAACCAAACCAATAAGCAAAAAACAAACAGAAAAAACAGAGCTCAGGTATAATAAACTAAAGTTCTCCCTACTCTGGTTCTCAGTGGTATACAGTTCATATAAAGACTACTAAATTCAAAGAAAGTTTCTGGCCACAGTATCATCTATTTACTGTTTACGACTAGAAACAGTTCTCAAGGGAATGATAACATTTGTCAGATCCAGAAGCCTCTATTATAAAGAAATAATTACTCTCAAACAGTATTTCAATGCTCTCATAAATATTAGACTAATAACACATACACTCTTTCATTGGATTTAACCTGTCAAAATAATTTAACCGGTAAAAAATCATCCTACATTTGAAGTAAAAAGTATGAAAATATTACTTCAGAAAGTTCAAAGCTGTGGGTTATTTGTGCACCTACCTAAAATTCACAGTAAATGGCAGTTTAAAAAAATTAAAATTCCATTGACTTCTGGTTTAAAACATCTAGTAAGACAGACATTTTTTGATAACATGAATCACCAGAAACGTATCAGCCACCTTGAAACTGGCCATTTTGAATGCTGTAAAAATGGAATTCTAGGTTACAAACACCATCACGGGTTAAAACAGGAAATTATTTACCTTTTCTCAGTGAGGCCCCTCTAAATAGAGAGCCTGTTGATACTATTTTCAGGCTATTTGACTGTTTCTCATGAAATTGCAAATGCTTATTGCCCTTTGAAAGTTAATTTTACCATAAACAATAACGGGGTAGAATAGACTTCGAGGTAGAATAGACTTCGGGGTAGAATGTCTTCCAGGGACACGATGTGTCCCTGGACGGTAAGATCAGTTAGATTTTAATAACGTGATGGAATATGTTAACAAATATAGCACAGAATGTGAACAAGGGCTTGGTCAGCAAAGAAACCATAAAAAGAAAGGGGAGACAGATGGGAAGTGAGGATATGGCCCCGTTAAGCAGTGCCCATAGACAGGGAGCTCTGCCAGGATGTTAAGTAGTGGGTTTCCACTGGCTGGGCCATCACTGGTGCACAGGTAGATGGAGTCTTGGCTAATTCACTCAAGTGTTCTGATCCCATTGGGATTGTGGTTCAGGCTCTCTCACTTGATGACATTTTTTTTTAAAGTATATATCTGGCTAAAGCTTCCTTCCCATCAATTTTCAAGGGAGACAAAGTCTCTTAGTATTAATTCTGTCATTCAAAGCAAACTTAGATGTGCAGAATAAATGTCATAATGGTCATTATAACCATTATATACTTATATGTATAAGTGATGATGTTGAGCATTGAGTGCTACTGAATTACTAAATTACAGAAAACTGACCTGTGTCTCTTGATCTCTGTTAAGAGGGGGAGAAAAGGGTTCCTGGGATGGAGTTCAGGAATGAACAGTTGATAGGAAAGCAGTGATAGGAGCCAGACACAAGAAAGATGAAATGTTTTTAAAAAGAAAGGCCAAAAAGGACATTAAAATGTGCCCAGAATAGCCTATGTCTATCCTTAAGTGGTCTCTCGAGAACATTCATGATGTTACAGTTATAGTTACCTTACACTAGGGTACGCTGTTTTTACTCTAACAGGCTCAGAAGATGCATTTTGTCAGCATCCCAAAACTGGATTTATCTTTCAGGCGTAAGAGCACATTAGCTAAGTTTAGAAGAGTGCTTGTTCATTAATGAATTTAAACGAGAACTGTTACTGTAACATGGAGTGACAGCCTGAGCCCTATGCTTTCTCTAAGCAGGCAGGGAAAATATTTCAAATGTTTTAGCCTACTGTCACTGTGTTGTGGAGAATACTCGTTTTGGAGAGATGCACCCTCTCTCTCACAGCCCTTTGTGGTGGCTACTGTACTTGTCATCTACTGCAAACTCTATTGTGAAACGAGGATTTGGGGACAGTGTTTACATCACCTTGATCATTTCCAAACATTACAACACACCATTGTCCATTTCCTCCATATGTATTTATGTAGATACACATATATAATAATATATATGACTATAATTTATTTTATTAAAATATATAACAAAATGCACCTACTCGTACACATATACAGGGCATCTACACATAAGTAAGCAACCCTGGAGAGGCTGTCAGAGGGAACAAATGAGCCCTCTGTTTCTTACCACATCAAATGAGCCACACTCAGGTTTAGTAGTGAATGTTCTTCAAGCCCATAGTTATTGCCCTGTGAATCTAGGAGAACTTGGTAATCTACAGCCTCTGCAACACTACAAAAGACTAAGTTCAGTCAAGAAGAAAGGAATATGAAAGTAGAAAAATAAGTTGTCAGGCAAAAATGTCAATTTTCATGAATTTCAAAGCATATAAAAATTAAAGGTCTGCTTCTGTGCAGTCAAAGCAAAGGCTAAGAGTTAAAGTAAATGTAATAATACTTTTTTATTATTCACTAGGCTATGTATCATACATAAAACTGAAGAAAAGTCAATAGTAGTACATAAAACAAACCAGCATAGAAACGTAGGCTGCAATTTCTTAGAAAATATATGGGGCTTCAACTTAGAAAATCCTCCTCATAAATGTACACTGCTTAAATTTAACCACAAAAATATACAAAAGTAGATCACTCAGCTAATTCCAATCCATATGACATATATGACTGTGAAGTTTACATTATTTGATTTACTAATATCTTAGCTTCAAATATGAGTCTTCGTATCAATGCCTTCATTTAAGCAAGAGGAGGGCGTTTGGATTGAATAAATTCCCTTTGTGATATGAATTTAGCGTAAAGGTTTAAGGCATCTGAGGCTATTTTAAATTACCCATTCTTTGATAGTCAATTATATAGCACATGGAATATAGCTATTTCTCTTTGATATTGGAGCTAAACAAACAAAAAAATATAAATAGTATTTTACAAGCAATGTCCCCAGTAAAAGACCTTATTAAAGTAACAATTGGCAATACTAAGCATATTGAAAGTTAACTTAATGTAAAATCAGTAATTATTATTTTTTAACTTTCTAAATGCAGCTTGACTTCTTATTAAAAAATAAGTGATTCTCTCTACTAAAATCAGATTCAATGTAAAGGTGCATCTTTTGATCTCGTCTATTTGAACATTGGTAAAGATAGTAGTCAGGAAGTCTAATGAGTCATCTAAAACTTACTAATGATTAAGGGCTATTATGTATCTATATAATGGGTGTCTATTAGGCATATTGTCTTACATAGTTGTCAATCAGAAAAGAAAAGATCCAGTGATATGCTGGTCAACCAGTTCTCCAACATAAAATAAACCCTAAAAACATATCCTGGTTTGTAGCATCTGCTAATGTAGATACTCCCATCATGATTAATTTCAAGTTACAACAATTTAACAAGCGACTCACAGAATTTCTGAAAATTTAACCATCAGTTTTCTTGAGCCAGTCTAAGCAAGCTTCAGCACACCACTGCAAGTGATAGACAAGGAAAGACTGTGATGAGCAAAGGGTGCTCAGAGAGACAATGACTGCCCCAAAGACATGTGGTGTGGTTTCACAAAATAGCTCTGTCCTAAAAGATGACTAAGAATTTATCAAATAGAGATGCATGAAAACAGTATCTCTGTTGTCATGGACACATCAGTGTCCATTTCTTCCAAATATATTTAAGTACACACAAATATAATCATACCTATGACTATAGTATTTTTAATTAAAATATGTAGCAAATTGCACACACTCTCATGCCCATGGAGTATGCACATATAAGTGAGTAACCCATATGCTGAGGTGACAACTACAACCATGTAGGAAATACAGAAGATGATGCTGTGTTTGGGGAGAAGCAAGGAACAGAGTTTCTGAGGACTACGGGAAGCAACAAGGGCTGGAACAGGAAGTCACAATGGTCCACACGAATCTAAGTTCGCAAGGACCGACCATGTGTGCCAAGCTAGGAAATATCACTTTCTTATGGGCAACGATTTCTTTTCATACAGGCAGTATGGATTCGATTTGCTATTTATGCAGATAAATACAAAGGCGAGATTGTAGTGCAGAATTAAAGTCTGGAAGACCAATTAGAGATACGCTGCAATATTAATCCAGGTGAAAGTTGAGGAGGGCCTCAACCAGGGATGGGCAAAAGATGACCCTTAGGCCAAGTGCGATCTGTTGTTAGAAATAATAACTTTGAGGAACACAAGTGTGTTCCCTCATTTACATACTGTCTATGACCACTCCTGTGCTATAATGGCAGAGGTGAGTAGTGTTGACAGAGACCATATGGCCTGCAAAACTCAGAATATTTACTAGGTCCTTTCGGGAAAAACAGATTGCTGATTCTTGACTTAGAGTAAGGAAGTGAGAAAGAAAAGCAGAAATAATTTTGAGAAATGATTTTCTATAGAATTCATCATATGTGCTGGTGGATGTGTGCAGTAGGAGAGGAAGAGGGAAGTGTCATGAATGATCCTTAGTTTCTATTTTGGTGACTATGTTTATGGTCACGTCAGTAACTTGCACCAAAAACAAATGAGAAAGATTTAGCTTGGGGGAGACAGAGAATGAGTTTGGTTCTGGGCATGGTCAGTTTGAAAGGCCTATGCTATCCTCATGAGAGGATATCCAATCTGATGCTGGAAATAAAGTCACGAAAGAAGAGGGAATACACTAAATCCACAGTAGTACATGTTTTTTCAAGTTATACCATGGTTATAAAATAGCTTTTACTTCGTGTTTATAAAATAACCATGGTTATAAAGTATTTAACATGGTTAGAAAGGCTTCAAAGCCTCCCATACTTTGTTTCAGTTGTACAGACTGTAGTCCAAAGGTCCCTAAACTCATCAAGTGACTATTAGTGACCTAATTTTGACAAAGGATCCCTCCTTCCTGCTACTTCTCTGCCTTCCACAAGTTATGCATTTTAATGTATTGATTTACATTTCAATAACTGTATCTCTACTGTGGGTACCCAAGGAAAGGAACTATGATCTATTCATGTTGGCATCCTATATATAGTAGGTATCTATTAATTGTTTTTAATTACATTGAATGAGTTGAGAGAAATGCCAACTCTGTTTTAGTAGGGTGCTTCAGCAATAAGAAAACTCTCTTGTAGTTAGAAAGACATGATTGGCAAAAGCAACTGTGAAATAATCCCATAAGACAAACAATGCCCTCGATACATGCATGCCCTTATTTCAATGAAGACTTCAATGTTAAAAAGGTTAAATGATTTACCCAGGAGTCACAGGTAGCCAGAGCTACTCCTGCTCTCAGACTGATCCGTCCTGCTCTGACCAGGCCATGGGTAGAGGAAAAGGACAGGAACAAAGCAATGGGAGTGTTTCATTATCTCTCCATAACATCTACAGAATGAGGTTGCCCTCACTGAAATGTCTCAAAATATTAGACACTCTATATTTAAGTACAAAAGTACTATTTGAGAGCTAAAGTAAATTTCCAGGCTTGCCACTGTTCTCATGGAAAGACAGAAAACCAAACCCAACACAACGCAACCTGACATTCTTCAGAATATCCTCAGGGATGCCCTATTCAATTGTCCTCTATCTCCTTCTATGCTTAGAGAGTTGACCAACTGTCCAGAATGAGCATGAACCTGTCACAGACTTCCCTGTCCAGGTTTCCATGTAGTTAGTACATGGTGACTAATCCTGACTAATAAGATCCAAAATAAAATCTGTTAGGGATTCTGGCACGATACTTCTCACTAATGGCGTATTTGTGTGTGTGTGTGTGTGTGTGTGTGTGTGTGTGTGTGTGTGAGAGAGAGAGAGAGAGAGAGAGAGAGAGAGAGAGAGAGAGAGAGAGAGAGACAGTAGGGAAGAGACAGAGGTGGGGTGAGAGAGAGAGAGAGAAAGGCTTTTTCTCATCCTTGTATGTGGCTATGTGAGATCAACTATCCAAGACCTGACCACAAAGGTTAGCCCATTACAGATGGTACAGGGAAAAGTAAAGTGTCTAACACCAATGGTCCATGGCATTAGCCAAATCTAGGATTCCCTCTTTTCAGGCTTCTCACAAAAATTTAAAAAAATGATAATTTACAAAAACCCTTTATTGTTTAAACCAGTGTTTGCCCAACATTCTGTTACCTGGAGCCAGAAGTGTGATAACTGACACAGTCCTTGTGAGATGGAATGGCTTAGGTTCATTTAGGTGATGAGTGGCCAGAATGAGGGTGGTAAATTATTCCATTTGCTAAGTGCATTTTCCCTTTTCTATTGTGTGGATGAGTCACGTTACCATGGGAGACTCTTTCTTCATGCTTTTGAGTTTTGCGGTTATTTAATATTATTATGTTTTTAAATTATGTACTGGATCATGCTGGGACTAGCCTTACAGCAATTTTAAAAGTTCTTTTTGCAGCATCAATTAGAACTTTTATTTCTGGGCATTCCAGATTTCATGGCCATCTGGTCATACAACTTTTCACACATCTTTACCCTGCTGTGACACTATAGAACGGCCGCAGGCAAAGGAGACATCAGCCGCCAAACACTCGTTTTCGTTTAACTGGATGTCATTTCTCTGCCAATGTAGAGGTACATTTTAGAACTCGGAATTCCCTATGATAAGATGTGGCCATATTTCCTTGCTGATGTGCCTCTCTTCAATAAAGACATTTACAAAAATAAAGCAACAGGAGAACGTTGTTTTTTATATAAAACTAATTAAAACAATGCATTAGAGAATGGTCACCATGTATCTATTATACATGACATAAATTTTAATAAATTATCTTTTGTGTGCTTGTTTTGGTGCTTTTTGTATACACCGGGTCTCACTATGTCATCCAGACTGGTCGTGAACTAAATAAACTTGTTTGATCCTACAATAAAAAAAAAAAAAAAAAAAAAAACTTGACACCCAAAGTTTTGAGATCCAAAGATATACAAATAATTCTTTGGCCAACAATTAGGAAATATACAGTCCTCTCCAGAAAATATGGAACATTTACAAAAGCGGATATGTAATAAATTAAAGTACAAGTCTCTAAAATGTCTAAGAATATCTCTGATTATAATGCAATTATATTAGAAATCACTGATAAACATTGGTGTGTGTGTGTGTGCAACAAATTTTTTAAAAATCACTTAAAAACATACCTGGACCAATACAACATGATTGTGGATATCAAAAGATACTGAACATAACTAAACAATAATGAAAGTACTGCGTAACGAAAGTTGTGAGATGCAACTGAAGAGAAGATTTAAGTGAAATTTATTGTTTTACTTATACTAAAAATGAGGAATATCATATCAGTTGAGAATTCATCTTAAGAAGTAACAAAAATGAAAAGTCAATACACAGAAGGCAGAGAGAAGGAAACTATGAAAGAATTAGATTTTATGAAAAAATTTATGCTCTACTGAAATAAGGGAAAGTTAATACAAAGAAGGCAGAGAAAAGGAAATTATGAGAAAATTAGATTTTATGAAAATTATGAAAAAATTTATATTCTACTAAAATAGAAAACTGCTGAGAGGAATGAGTGAGTCTAAGAACACATTCTCTGGAAAGATAAGACAAATCTCCATTGAGATAGATAAAGGAAAAAATGGAGAAGTCTCAAACGGAGGCAAAACTTTAGATTCATTCCAGATTAAAAATATAATGAGAATCCCATGAACTTTATGTAAAATTTTGGAAATCTAATGAAAGGGATAAAAGTACAGATTGTAATATAATATCTACAAAGAACAGTACGCCTGAATAGCCTTAAGACTATTATGTGATTTGCATCTAAAATAATGACTGTAATCTCCAGGTACCTAGGAGAATCTAATGAAAATTCTTGATGAAGGAAAGGACCTTCACCATAGACTTCAAAGAATTCACACAAATAATTATTTGAGCATAATAACAAGTGCTGAATAAAAAATAGCCAACTATTTAAGGAAAGAGAATGAAAGTCAGCAGAATAGACTGGCAAATAATTCAAGCACTAGGAAAATCAGCAACAGATTGCAATGTATTTCCAGAAAACCAAAAATCAAGAAACATTAAGAAGAAATTCTAAGGAATTTTGCTTCCTTCTGAGATTCTAGAAGCAATGGGAAACAATGGGTGAATATGTTGATAAAAATAAACAAATAATTATAAAATAGAAAATATAACTTTGTAAGACTAAAAATATAGAATTAATGTATATTTTACATTATAATGTAAATCTAGAAAGTGCTTTAAAGTTCTTGAAATATCTAAGAGGTGAGTAAAGAGACTGATAATGTTTTGACATATTAAATATCCATGTTTTAATTTTTAGGGTAACCACTAAAATAATAGAAAGTGAAGTTATAATTCAAACATTCATCTGACAAAGATAATGTATGACAATAACCAGAAACAATAGGAAAGGTTTTATATTTCTATTCATGTAAATTTTTTTCTCTCTTTCTTTTTTTTTTTTTTTTTTTTTTGGAGATAGAATCTCCCTCCTCTGCTGCCCAGGCTGGAGCCCAATGGCGCAGTCTCGGCTCACTGTAACCTCCGCCTCCTGGTTTCGAGCTGGGATTACAGGCACCTGCCGCCATACCTGGCTAATTTCTGTACTTGTAGTAGAGACGGGATTTCACCATGTTGGCCAGGCTTGTCTCAAACTCCTGACCTCAAGTGATCCGCCTGCCTCGGCCTCCTAAGTGCTGGGATTACAGGCGTGAGACACTGCACCCACCCTATTCATATAAGTTTCAAAAACAGGAAAAACTAAGTAATGAATAGAAATTAAAGAAGACCAAAAATATCCCAAATTCACACTAGCTTGTAATCTCCACAGTAAGATGCAATAAGGGAGAAGGAAGAAGAACATTTCTAATTGGGTATTGGTTATAAGGGGTTTTTTTATTTAAAAAAAATACAAGCTCCTTTATAAACTCTTTGTTCCTGTGACATATCAAAATTAAACATTTTTGAAACGCCAGCATAATTTTTAACATGGTTAGGAATTTTTTTATTTTTTTATTTTTATTTATTTATTTATTTTTGAGACTGAGTCTCGCTCTGTCGCCCAGGCTGGAGTGCAGTGGCGCGATCTCNAAAAAAATCCCAAATTCACACTAGCTTTTAATCTCAAGTAAGATGCAATAAGGGAGAAGGAAGAAGAACATTTCTAATTGGGTATTGGTTATAAGGGGTTTTTTTATTTAAAAAAATACAAGCTCCTTTATAAACTCTTTGTTCCTGTGACATATCAAAATTAAACATTTTGAAACGCCAGCATAATTTTAACATGGTTAGGAATTTTTTTATTTTTTTATTTTATTTATTTATTTATTTTGAGACTGAGTCTCGCTCTGTCGCCCAGGCTGGAGTGCAGTGGCGCGATCTCGGCTCACTGCAAGCTCCGCCTCCCGGGTTCCCACCATTCTCCTGCCTCTGCCTCCCGAGTAGCTGGGACTACAAGCGCCTGCCACCACGTTAGTAGAGACAGGGTTTCACCTTGTTAGCCAGGATGGTCTTGATCTCCGGACCTCGAGATCCTCTGGTGAGGAATTTTTTTACCAATAGAACTTAAAGAAGTGAAATATTCTCATAAGCCTTGTCTTCCATTAACATCAAGGAACGACCAACCATAAATGGGTGAACACTGTCTTGAATTTCATGATGTATCATGTAAATGTAAAACAATCTGATGGAAGACAGCATGTTTTTTCATATAACGTAGGAAGAAACTGAGTCCTTTTTAACACCAGAAAACATCATAGCATGTTGCCAGTTGAGAGACAATTGTATATGGATGCAATGATATGTGAACAAATAAAGTTACACATATAATTTTCTAAGTGTTCAATGTGTACATGGAAATAACAAAACTAGAAAAGGTTGGCAATGTTACATGGTGACACTCATTTCCAAGTATTTTGGGACTTTTATCCACATTCTTCTTAGCATCTTACAGACTAGCTTATGTAAGCAAATAGAAAGAGATAATGTACAAAGATAATGTAAGCTCTCAACCTGATTATTTGATGGGAGATAATGTCTTAAAATCTGTTAACCATAAGGGAAAGAAAAACTACTAGAATATTATTTGATGTGCATTTCTTTTCTACAAGCATGTCTTCTATTCAGTGGTCTTCTACAAGTTATTTAATAACTTGAACAATGTAGGGATCAAACTAGCATACCTTAGCTGTTGACAGAAACGAGCAAGGTCTATATAACAGAAAAGCTTATTTAAAGATTTATATAATTTCAATGTCATGAAAGTATAGTATATCCAAGGTGAAACCAACTCTAAAACTGCATGTGCTAGATGCAGTTTTTGGAAACAAAACTGCATCTATTGGACAATTGAGCCTAAACAGATAAAGAATTACTGGCATAATTACTTTTTTTGTATATTTCCCTAAGGCCCTGTAAATACTATAAAATAAAATGAGAAGTTAATAGAAAACATAGAAAAAATCAAGAGGCAACTGAATTGGAAATGACTCCAAGACTATTCGTTGATAGCAATATATACTTTATCGAAGAGTCTATTTGGTGATGACTGAATCATACAGATTTATATAGATCCATGAATTTGAGGTACAATTAGAATAAAGAAAACTTTTTTTTGATTTCAAAAAAAGAATGTGTTACAAGAAAAATTATGCCCCAACTAATGTGCAGTTAGAAAAATATAGAAATAATCATTAAACTGTCTTTATACAGAGTGGCAAATAATGGTCACATTCTCTTTACAAATAGGTGGCTTAGTTTGAGCTGCTACGAAGAAATGCCATAGAATTAATAGATTAAACAATAATATTCCTTTTTCACAGTTCAGATTTGGGGAATCCAAGATCAAGTCAGTGGGAGATCCAGTGTCAGGAGAGGGCCTGCATTCCAGCTTGTTGACAGCATCTTCTCACCATATCCTCACACGGCAGAGAGTAAGCTCTGGTCTCTTTCTCTTTTTATAGGAGCACTAATCCTGTCGTGAGGACTGCACTCTCATGACATCATCTGAACCTAATTTCCTTCCAAAGGTCCTATCACGTATTAGCACCCCATTGGATGCTATCACCTGAGCCACAGGTGAGGGCTCAGACCCACTGACCTGTTGGAGGTGAGGGTTTCATTTTGATTGTACCTCAAATTCATAGATCGGTATAAATCTCTTTGATTCAGTCATCACTGAATAGACTCTTTGATAAAGCATATATTGCTATCAACTCTGTCTTGAAGTCATTTCCAACTCAATTGCCTCTTGATTTTTTTTTTTTTTTTTTTTTTTTATTAACTTCTGCGTTTTATTTCATGGTATGTATAGGGCCTTAGGGAAATATACAAAAAAATTATGCCAGTAATTCTTTACTCATTTAGGCTCAATTCTCCAATGCCATGTTTTCAAACACTGCATCTAGGACATGCAGTTTAGAGTTGGCTTTACCTTGGATATGCCTTTTATGACATTTTTGAAGGGACAAAGATACACACCCCATAACACTGAACAACTACTGTAATAGTTAAACATAACATAAAGAACAGGAGTAAAGAACATTCAGTCAGTATACCCGTAGGTGAGGTGGCAGCCCTAAATTATAGCTACAAATGCCTCAACACCCATCCCAGTCTACATCTTTTCCCCTGAAATCTGAGAATATTTATGATTACTGTGACTAACAGATCATGGTGGAAGTGACATTATGTGACATCTAATGCTAGGACATAAAAGATAATACAGCTTAGCCAGAAGTGGTGGTTCACGCCCGTAATCTGAGCACTTTGTGTGGTCGAGGCAGGAGGATCTCTTGGGCTCAGGAGTCTGAGACCAGCCTGGGCAATAGAGTGAGACCTTGTCTCTACTAAAAGTAAGAGAAAAATTAGCTGGTGTGGTGGCATGCAACTGTAATCCCTGCTACTTGAAAGGCTGAGGTGGAAAGATTGAGTTCAGGAATTCGAGGCTGTAGTGAGCTATGATCGCACCACTGCACTCCAGCCTGGATGACAGAGTGAAACCTAGTCTCAAAATAAACCGTAACAAAGCTTACTCCTTTACTTAAAACACTCACTCTTGGAGACCTGCACTGTTATATAAAATACCTAACCAGCCTGAGACTGTCTAGTTGGAAGGGCCACAGGTGAGTGTGCTCAGGCCCACTGTCCCAGCTGAATGCATCCTTCACCTTTCCCAGTCACAGTGTCAAACACAGAAGTGAAGAAGCTGTCAGGTGATTCCAGCTGCAGCTCTGAGAATTCTGAGTCACCCCCTTAGCCATTTGATATCCTGCAGCAGAGAAGAGCCATCCTCAATATTCTGGGTCTAAATTCCTGACTCATCAATCTGTCATTGTTAAAAATAAAAAAGGTGACTCTCTTACCCATTAAGTCTGAGATTGTTCTTTATGAAGTAATATATACAACTAGGGAACTATGCACTAAATAATAAAATTAATCCTAGGACACTTTATTATTAATGAGAATATAAGGCAAAACTCTTCTCTATCACAATATGACTTGAGTTAAATTATACAGGGTATAGATTGCATTCCTAGAAATCTCTGAGTAAGCAAGCACAAGATAGACAGATCGAATAATGGACTGTCTTGTTGAAAACTGCAAAGCATGCACACAAAACTGAATAACCTAACATTAAATTATTAGTGTTCATATAGCAAGAATCTATAAAATTCATTGTTGTCAGAAAATCATGGACTCTGCTAGCTTAAGGTACTTTTCAGAATAGGTAAAAGAGTATACAGATCTCAAGAAGATCATACATCCTAAAGGAAACTTTTTCATAATTGTTTTCCAAATTCATTTGCGCTGTATAGCTGTTGTCCTTGGACTTCCAGATTCTTTAGTTAATCTTTCTTGGTTTTCTATATTTTAGATTTTTTTCCTTTAAATGGTAAGTTCCAGCACTTTGACTTTTCTTGGCTTTCTACAATCTCTAACCTTTATCTCTGTGAACTCTCACACCCTTCATTGGTATAATATAACCTTTGGTTGTTGTTTTGGGCTCCATGACCCTCAGTTGAAAATCCTTCTGATGGATGGAATCCAACCCATGGGTAATGTTCAAGGAAACCACTTACCTTCTCTGACCCCTTCTGCGATCACCTAAATACATTTTCATAGAATTCTGTTGCCTTGGCCTTAATCTTTTCTCTGCTCATTTCATTTAGGGATGGGGGTTGGAATGGCTGGTGGGGGGTCAAAATGACTGGTGAGAATTCACTGGAGCGTCCAGTCACTACATAAAATTAATAATATTCATGAACACATAGGGGTCATGGAGACAATAGAAAGAACACAGTGTGACATCTACAGAGGGTACAGAGGTTTTTTTTTTTTTATTTTCAAAAGAACTATTTATAGTAAAAGGGAATCTGGTAAACTGAGGATATACAAAGGGTGAAAAAGGCACCATGAATGCCTTAGATAGAGAAATCTTAGCCAATAGTAGTAAGAGTTAATCAAGAAAATAAGCCAATGGTTTCAATTATAGATGCATAATAAATACTGAAAAATTATCTCATGTCTTTAAAGACAGGGACTGGTATGGTCAACATACTTCTGAAGAAAGATTTATAATTTACTTTAAAATATATGAATCACAGGAGACACAGGATAAATAAAAGATTAAGATTACAATGTTGGACTTTAGGAGACCTTAACATATTGAAATCTAATAAAAATTCAATGATTATTTATATACCAAGATATAGCCTAGATGTCATTGCTGAAACACAAGGATGAAGTCACAGGATAAAAGCTAAGGAGTTATAAATAAAGTTTATGAAAACACTAACTGAATATAGGGACATATGTAAACAAATTAGGTCAAAGCTTGAAGCCATGCCTAAACAAGATGCTTTGAATACTAGTAGTGGTGTATATTTTAGTTTTCCAGGATTGTTATGAGTTTGGAAAGAAACACATATCTTTAATATACAGTTGTTTCCGCATGCCAGACACTCATTTAGTGTCCAAAGATGTGGCAGTTAATAGAACAGACAAAATTCTTTTAACTTTCAAGTTTATAATCAAATTTATATTCAATTTTATATTGTTTATAAAAAATAAGCAAATAAATAAAGAACATATCATTAGGAGAGGTAAGAGTTTTGGATGAAAAAATAATTAAATTGGTAGAAAAGAGGGTTAGGGAGTAGAGAGGTGGGTGGCAGGCTGTTTCTAATTTAGGGTAGTCAGGGAAGGCTTCATCAAGAAGGCGACATTTGGGAAACATTTTGAAAAAGAGGAGACAAGTGACCCTGTGGACAAGTAAGAGAAGAGCTTTCCAGGCAGAAGGAACAGCAAGTGCAAAGATCCTGGGGCAGCACTGTTCCCAGAATGCTAGACAAAGAGCACAGCTAAAGCAGAGACAATGAGGGAGAAATAGCAGGGGGTGGGTCAGAAATGTTCCAAGGACCTATTGTATAGGACTTTAAAGGATGATTCAAGAACATGACTTCTTCAGTAGTAAAATGGGGAGCACTGAAAGGTCATAAGGAGAGGGTAAAATGATCTGACCTGTGTTTTAGAAAATAATGATTCTGTCCATTGTATTGAGAGTAGGCTACAGGCAAACAAGGGTGGAAAAGGGAGATGAATTCAAAGATCACTCCGATAAGCCAATAAGCGAGGTGACAGTAAGGGGGCTCGGGACAGCAGGTAGCAGATTTTGCTCATACTTTTAAGATAGAGCCAACAGGATTTGCTGATGATTGCGTCAAAGAGAACTCTCAAGTTTTCCATTCTCATTAATTGGAATACAGCGGCCATTTACACAGATGGAGAAAACTGAAACAGAAGCAGGTTCACGAAGAAAGATTAAGAGCTCAGTTTTGAGTGATTTTGATGCCTATTAGACATCACTATGAGATGCAGAAAAGTAAACTAAATATTCAGCTTGTTTAGGGACAACTAAAGCATCCGTTTCTAGAGATTAAGCAAGTTTATAAATGAAGTGTGCCAGGTATAAAACAATTACCTTTGAGCAAGATGTGCCTAATGGTCTTAAAATCCCTTTAGAAAACACTGTGGTGCCCAAACATCGAATGTCTGCAGGCTGGTTTTGACTTCTGAGCTCAGCTTTACCAAACAAAGAGTAAACAGCTTTAACGAATGAGGCCATTCTGTTCATTTATGCTTAGGGAGTACATGAATAGGTTTTCAGAAATAAACGCTTAAGGTGATTCCAAAGCAGCTTGAGAATGTTTTTTGAGGAATGGCAACATTATTATAGTAACTATATAGCTTTTGGAGACTATTAGAAGCTAAAATTTCATTGAGATAAATAAAATTTCTTTTTTTATTAGGGGAAAATGCTTGGTAGTCACTTTTACGTGTATTAATGTTGAAGTCTGGAAATGACTGATACTAACATTCATCATCTACCCTTTATGTTAGTTAAAATGAATGCCATAAGTCACACATGAATAAAATTACAGATCGTTCAAACATTTGTTAAATTGTGTTAAAAATGACTGCAACCCATTACTCAGCTCTGTTTACTCAATGAGCATATGATTAATTTATTTTATGTTTTTACAAACATATAAATTTCTGTGACAATAACGCCTACTTACTAGAAAATTCCATAGGATAAATTTATGGGTAATATAATTACCATATGATATTTTGATTAAAAGGTACATATCTGTTTGATGGGCAACAGTTTACTTATAGATAAGAGGAAAATAGGACCACTCAAAACTGAGGTTTAAGAAAATCTGCTTATTTTTCAAATATGTCCAAAGTTTTGATAAGTATATATTTCTGTGACAATAAGACCTGTTTACTAGTTAATTGGTAAAAATGCACTTATTTGAAAACCAATAGTTTCTTTTGGGAAAATGCTTTCATTCAAGTTACATTTACCCTCAGGGCTGTCATTTCCTAATTGTTAAATGCATGATATCCTAAGAAAGTTTTTAGTATCCAATTTATTACATAAATCACACTGGAGTCTTTTCACAGATACTACAATTAGAGTTCTAAGTGTTATTTTTGTTATTGTGTATCTAGTTTGGAATGGATGTGGACACAACAGAAGTTGTAAATTTGCTTTATGTTTTTCATTCTCAATAACATTTACACAGCAGGCAACTGGTTCAGTATCTCTCAGGGGTCTTTAAAATGAATGTAGACGCTTTATTAACTAATTTCCCACTGTTCTGACTTTAGAAAAAAAATCCTGCAATCCAGAAACTACTTAACAGTATGAAGTTTAGAAGGAGGAAATTATAACAGAAAAAGTGTTCACCAGATGGACAGTATCAAGACGGAAACCAATGCAAAGTCTGCTAAGCTAGACTGTAAAACAAGACTCGTGCCCAGGAGAGTAAGTCACAAGGGGGATAGAGTAGAGGTTTGTTGATCCATTTAGTGAATAGGTGCTAATTAAAGAGCACAAGATTAAGAAACATCATCTTGAATAGCAAAACTGGAAGAAGAAAGGGCAAAAAATTATTAAAATATTACTCATTCCAGTACCGACTGCTGCTGCATCTAGGATCAACAGATTCCATCACCTTAGATCACTGGCATTGCTAAGACTTCCCACGAAGAGGAGCAGCAGCTTCTATTCAGTGAGGAAAATAATTCCTGAAGCTGAGCTCTAAAATGCTAAGATCGCTGTGTGGAGAAGAAGGCTCTGTCTGGCCCCTATAGCTGGACTCAGCTTTATCACGACCCAGTCCAGATGCAGGAACACAGAAAACAAATATATCAAGAAGAGAGAAATAAAGTTATCTGGTTATTAGAAAGGTCCCTGTAGTCAGACTACAAGTTCACTTATCAGCTCTCCAAAAAATAGCTAGGGTACAAAGGGGTAGACACAGAAAGAATAATAATAGTACCTGCCTCACAGAATGTTTGAGAAGATTCACTGAGGTCATCCACAGAAACAACTTACGAGAAGATGAGCAATTATAAGCAGTAAAGATAGCAGGTTTTGATGACTATGTTACAATAAGCAAGATGGAGGTCAGAGTCTGAATAAAAGATAGGGATATAATTTCAAGTGATATTAGGTGAGCTCCCAATACAGAAAATGACTTAACAGATGTCACTACTAACTGGTGGCCATTCGATCTCAATTTGGTTCCAACTTGCAGTAAAACTTTGCTCAAGACACAGCCTCAAAGAAAACAGAAGAGAGTTTCACAAACTTTGAATGAGGAAGAAGCAATAAGAGGACTTTCCATTTCACTAAAATACCAATCTGAATTGTGACATTATATTTCCCCTCATGAAAAAGTGATCATCAATGGCTTATGTACAAATTTTACAGTACAAAGTGTTTCTTCATGAAATAGTTCTTGTAAGCCTACTGTGAACACGCCTTTCACTTAGATGATAATGTCATTTGTGTTCCCATAACATTTCAATAGTAGTAGGTGAGAGAAGACTTTCTTAAAACTAGACTAAACCCTAAATAAAGAATTCTTAGCAGCTTAAAGAGATTTTGGGCTGAGACGATGGGGTTTTCTAAATATACAATCATGTCATCTGCAGACAGAGACAATTTGACTTCCTCTCTTATCCTCTCTTACTAAAATACCCTTTATTTCTTTCTCTTGCCTGATTGCCTTGGCCAGAACTTCCAGTACTATTTTGAATAGGAGTGGTGAGATAGCTCATTCTTGTCTTGTACCGGTTTTCAAAGGGAATGCTTCCAGTTTTTGCCCATTCAGTATGATTTTGGCTGTGGGTTTGTCATAAATAGCTCTTATTATTTTGAGACACATTCCATCAACACCTAATTTATTGGGAGTTTTTAGCATGAAGGGGTGTTGAAGTTTATCGAAGGCCTTTTCTGAATCTATTGAGATAATCATGTGGTTTTGTCATTGGTTCTGTTTGTGCCATGGATTACGCTTATTGATTTGCGTATGTTGAACCAGGTTTGCATCCCAGGGATGAAGCTGACTTGATCGTGGTGGATAAGCTTTTCGATGTGCTGCTGGATTTGGTTTGCCAGTATTTTATTAAGGATTTTGTGTCGATGTTCATCAGGGATATTGGCCTGAAATTTTCTTTTTTTGTGTGTGTGTCTCTGCTGGGTGTTGGTATCAGTATGATGTTGGCCTCATAATATGAGTTAGGGAGGAGTCCCTCTTTTTCCATTGTTTAGAATAGTTTCAGAAGGAATGGTACCAGCTCCTTTGTATCTCTGGTAGAATTTGGTTGTGAATCCGTGTAGTCCTAGGATTTTTTTGATTGGTAGGCTGTTAATTACTGCCTCAATTTCAGAACTTGTTATTGGTCTATTCAGGGATTTGACTTCTTCCTCGTTTAGTCCTGGGTGGGTGTATGTGTCCAGGAATTTATCCATTTCTTCTAGCTTTTCTAGTTTATTTGCGTAGAGGTGTTTACAGTATTCTCTGATGGTAGTTTGTATTTCTGTGGGATCAGAGGTGAGATCCCCTTTATCATTTTTTATTGCATCTATTTGATTCTTCTCTCTTTTCTTCTTTATCAATCTGGCTAGCAGTCTATGTATTTTATTAATCTTTTCAAAAAAACAGCTCCTAGATTCCTTGATTTTTTGAAGGGTTTTTCTTGTCTCCATCTCCTTCAGTTCTGCTATGATCTTAGTTATTTCTTGTCTTCTGCTAGCTTTTGAATTTGTTTGCTCTTGCTTCTCTAGTTCTTTAAAATGTAATGTTAGGGTATCGATTTTACATCTTTCCTCCTTTCTCCTGTGGGCATTTAGTGCTATAAATTTCCCTTTGAACACTGCTTTAGCTGTGTCCCAGAGATTCTTGTACATTGTGTTTTTGTTCCCATTGGTTTCAAAGAACTTATTTCTGCCTTAGTTTCGTTACCCAGTAGTCATTGGTCTTACCATATCTCTCAAGTATATGGGTTCCACATTACTTGAAACAATGGCTGTGACCTGATCACTTAAAGCTCCTTAGGCCAGAAGTCAAGTTGTCTCTATCTTCAGATAACATGATTTTATATTTAGAAAACCCCACTATCTCAATCCAAAAACTTCTTGAAGTGATAAGCTACTTCAGCAGTCTCAGGGTACAAAAAGAATGTGCAAAATCACAAGCATTTCTATACACCAATACTAGACAATCANATTCCATCAACACCTAATTTATTGGGAGTTTTTAGCATGAAGGGGTGTTGAAGTTTATCGAAGGCCTTTTCTGAATCTATTGAGATAATCATGTGGTTTTTGTCATTGGTTCTGTTTGTGCCATGGATTACGCTTATTGATTTGCGTATGTTGAACCAGGTTTGCATCCCAGGGATGAAGCTGACTTGATCGTGGTGGATAAGCTTTTCGATGTGCTGCTGGATTTGGTTTGCCAGTATTTTATTGAGGATTTTTGTGTCGATGTTCATCAGGGATATTGGCCTGAAATTTTCTTTTTTTGTGTGTGTGTCTCTGCTGGGTGTTGGTATCAGTATGATGTTGGCCTCATAAAATGAGTTAGGGAGGAGTCCCTCTTTTTCCATTGTTTAGAATAGTTTCAGAAGGAATGGTACCAGCCCCTCTTTGTATCTCTGGTAGAATTTGGTTGTGAATCCGTGTAGTCCTAGGATTTTTTTGATTGGTAGGCTGTTAATTGCTGCCTCAATTTCAGAACTTGTTATTGGTCTATTCAGGGATTTGACTTCTTCCTCGTTTAGTCCTGGGTGGGTGTATGTGTCCAGGAATTTATCCATTTCTTCTAGCTTTTCTAGTTTATTTGCGTAGAGGTGTTTACAGTATTCTCTGATGGTAGTTTGTATTTCTGTGGGATCAGAGGTGAGATCCCCTTTATCATTTTTTATTGCATCTATTTGATTCTTCTCTCTTTTCTTCTTTATCAATCTGGCTAGCAGTCTATGTATTTTATTAATCTTTTCAAAAAAACAGCTCCTAGATTCCTTGATTTTTTGAAGGGTTTTCTTGTCTCCATCGCCTTCAGTTCTGCTATGATCTTAGTTATTTCTTGTCTTCTGCTAGCTTTTGAATTTGTTTGCTCTTGCTTCTCTAGTTCTTTAAAATGTAATGTTAGGGTATCGATTTTACATCTTTCCTCCTTTCTCCTGTGGGCATTTAGTGCTATAAATTTCCCTTTGAACATTGCTTTAGCTGTGTCCCAGAGATTCTTGTACATTGTGTTTTGTTCCCATTGGTTTCAAAGAACTTATTTCTGCCTTAGTTTCGTTACCCAGTAGTCATTGGTCTTACCATATCCCTCAAGTATATGGGTTCCACATTACTTGAAACAATGGCTGTGACCTGATCACTTAAAGCTCCTTAGGCCAGAAGTCAAGTTGTCTCTATCTTCAGATAACATGATTTTATATTTAGAAAACCCCACTATCTCAATCCAAAACTTCTTGAAGTGATAAGCAACTTCAGCAGTCTCAGGGTACAAAAAGAATGTGCAAAATCACAAGCATTTCTATACACCAATACTAGACAATCAGAGAGCCAAATCACGAGTAAACTCCCATTCACAATTGCTACAAAGAGAATAAAATTCTTAGGAATACAACCTACATGGGTATGTGAAGGACCTCTTCAAGGAGAACTACAAACCACTGGTCAAGGAAGTAAGAGAGGACACAAATGAAAAAACATTCCATGCTCATGCATGGGAAGAATCAATATTGTGAAAATGGCCATACTGCTCAAAGTAATTTATAGATTCACTGCTATCCCCATCAAGCTACCACTGATTTTCTTCACAAAATTAGGAAAACTACTTTAAATTTTTTCATATAGAACCAAAGAAGAGTCCATATAGCCAAGACAATTCGAAGCAAAAAGAACAAAGCTGTAAGCATAACACTACCTGGCTTCAAACTATACTACAAGGCTAGAGTAATCAAAACAGCATGGTACTGGTATCAAAACAGATATATAGACCAATGGAACAGAACAGAGACCTCAGAAATGACGCCACACATCTACAACAATCTGATCTTTGACAAACCTGACAGAAACAAGCAATGGGGAAACGATTCCCTATTTAATAAATGGTATTGGGAAAACTGGCTAGCCACATGCAGAAAACTGAAACTGGACCCCTTCATTACACCTTATACAAAAATCAACTCAAGAAGGATGAGACTTAAACATAAGATATAAAAACCATAAAAACCCGAGACGATGACCTAGGAAATACCATTCAGGACATAGGCATGGGCAAAGACTTCATGACTAAAATACCAAAAGCAATGGCAACAAAGCCAACATTGACAAATGGGATCTGATTAAACTAAAGAGCTTCTGCATAGCAAAAGAAACTATCATTAGAGTGAATAGGCAACCTACAGAATGGGAGAAAGTTTTTTGCAATCTATCCATATGATAAAGGGCTAATATCCAGAATCTACAAGGAACTTACACAAATTTACAAGAAAAAAAAATTGAAAAGTGGGCAAAGGATATGAAGAGACACTTCTTAAAGGAAGACATTTATGCAACCAACAAACATATGAAAAGAAGCTTATCATCACTGGTCGTTAGAGAAATGCAAATTAAAACCACAATGAGATACCATCTCATGCCAGTTAGAACGGCGATCATTAAAATGTCAAGAAACAAAAGATGCTGGAGAAGATGTGAAGAAACAGGAACGCTTTTACACTGTTGGTGGGAGTGTAAATTAGTTCAACCGTTGTGAAAGACAGTGTGGCGATTCCTCAAGGATCTAGACCCAGAAATACCATTTGGCCCAGCAATCCCATGACTGGGTATATACCCAAAGGATTATAAATCATTCTACTATAAAGACACATACACACGTATGTTTACTGCAGCACTGTTCACAATAGCAAAGACTTGGAACCAACCCAAATATCCATCAATGACAGACTGGATAAAGAAAATGTGGCACATATATACCATGGAATACTATGCAACCATAGAAAAGGATGAGTTCATGTCCTTTGCAGGAACATGGATGAAAC
>NW_016828021.1:618144-665644 GCF_001698545.2 Rhinopithecus bieti
AGATGCTGGAGAAGATGTGAAGAAACAGGAACGCTTTTACACTGTTGGTGGGAGTGTAAATTAGTTCAACCGTTGTGAAAGACAGTGTGGCGATTCCTCAAGGATCTAGACCCAGAAATACCATTTGGCCCAGCAATCCCATGACTGGGTATATACCCAAAGGATTATAAATCATTCTACTATAAAGACACATACACACGTATGTTTACTGCAGCACTGTTCACAATAGCAAAGACTTGGAACCAACCCAAATATCCATCAATGACAGACTAGATAAAGAAAATGTGGCACATATATACCATGGAATAATATGCAACCATAGAAAAGGATGAGTTCATGTCCTTTGCAGGAACATGGATGAAACCGGAAACCATCGTTCTCAGCAAACCAACACAGGAACAGAAAACCAACACCACATGTTCTCATTCATAAGTGGGAGTTGAACAATGAGAACACATGGATACAGGAAGGGGGACATCACATACCAGGGCCTGTCAGGGAGTGGGGGTAAGGGGAGGGATAGCATTAGGAGAAATACCTAATGTAGGTGACAGGTTGATGGGTGCAGCAAACAACCATGGCACGTGTATACCTACGTAACAAAACTGCATGTTCTGAACATGTATCCCAGAACTTATGTATATGTATATAAAAAAAGAATTCTACATGCTAAACAGAGTTGTGGTTTATAGTATCTCACTTTTTTTTTTTTTTTTTTTGAGACGGAGTCTCGCTCTGTTGCCCAGGCTGGAGTGCAGTGGCCGGATCTCAGCTCACTGCAAGTATAGTATCTCACCTTATATGAGTACCTAATTGCTGTAGAGAACGATTCAAAAGACCAAAGGTTGGGCTGTAAAGAACCTAGTCTTATCAGTAAAGTTTAAGTATCAGATTCATAAACTAGTATTTTCATTTATTGTATCAAGCTGTGCATAGTGAACTGCTGTTTGCAATACTATTATTTAGCATGCTAATGGCTAAGAATAATATTATCTATATACTCCCTGGTTTTGAATTTTTTTTCCATGTGGAAAAAATATACTTTTGCCCTTGAAACAGAGTAACTCAATAACAGGCAATAGAGCAGGCAAAATAAATTAACAATGGGAATTTCTATCATGGTTAACGGTCTCATATTTTTAAGAGAGAGAAAGTGCACTGATTCGATGAAGCTTTTGAATGTGTCAATGTCATAAAGTATAGCACCAATTAGTTATTTATTCCTGCATAAAGTATGTGAAGTCCCTAAACAGTTTCCAAAACTGTAGAGCTAGTTCAAAATGTTTTAAAGCAAAACCTTTGACTTCAAAATAGGTGAAATGGGAACAACTTTTATTGAATATGCCATTTAAATACCAAGTATGATTAGGTTTAGAGGTTAAAAAAAAAACAAAACAAACAAAAAAAAACTATCTTAACAAGAGCAGTTAATTAAAATTAGGACTTAGATGAAGTGTACATTATTAGTCCTGAGGGAAGCAAGATCCTCTGCCATATCTCAAAACTGTTTAAATACAATTGACATAGAACACAGTATTATAAATTATTTCTATTTGTTACATTATAGTCATTGCAGAAAAGTAATTTCAGACTTGCTGAATTGCTTTTACATAAAGCCAACATTATCTTTATGTTACAAATTATATACATATTTCAAATATTGTTATTTCCTTGAGTCATGTCAGTCAAATTTCTGAGAGCTAAGGAATCTGAGGATGACATACACATTAACCTACAGCAACAGGTAGAACAGATGACCTTAGCTGTTGCTATTCATTCATTTGTTTCATCAGCTAATTAAATTAAAGCAAAACAAATTGTCATTGATCATTGAAGAATTGGCGCATTTCAATTTAGTGAACACAATAGAATGTATTTAAAGGAGATTTATTCACGGCCATTGAAAGAAGATTTGCACCTTAAATCACATGTTGCCTAATCACTTGCCTATTTGCCTTTAATTTATAAGAACTTCTTGTCTCGGGCCATCAGATTTATGTAGTCTTTATCTGCTTTTTAGCTACCACTGAAGATTTAGCTTTGAAGCTTTCCTTTTAATAATTCTTTGTGATAGAACACTCTGAGATGCTTGCTTGGAGTTCTAGTGCATCCATACAAATTATTGATCAACTGATTTATAAAGGAGGGGGAAAAATTGTCAGTTTACAAACTGCTGAATTAAGGTAAGCTTGCTTGCAATTTACATGTTATGAACTACAATTTAGACTACAATAAATATATAACACTGTTTTCTAGAGAAATGTTAATTACAGAAATACAGACTAATACTGTTATATATAATAAATATAGGCAAAATATATTGTTTAAGAATAATTTATAGTCATCTAAACTTTTAACAGTTATTATTGTGAAATTCTCAGACTGCTCAGATGCTATTTTTCTCTCCTTTCATTCCTTCCTACTCCGCTTCTATTTCTTTTTATAAACTATGCCTTACTCTAGGATTATTCCAGCAGCTGCCTATAAACAAATATACTAAGCTATCACCTGTGCTTATTATATTTAGAAATTAGTATAATATATAAAAATGTATAAGGTTAAATTTTTCTACATTATTAGGCGTAAAACGAATCTAGCACTCAAATCATAAAGAGATAAATTACTATACATGACTTAATATATTGTAGAAACATTTTGAAACCTGAAAACAATGACTTTTACCCAACCAAATACATTTTAAAACACTGCAAAGAAGAAAAAAAGCTGAAGTGTTTGGTATAGAGTCAAAGATAACCATTGACTGAAAAGATAGACTGCTTGAAAGCATTGGTTTAATTAAGGTGCTCTAATTAATAAAACTTTCATTCCTTTTGATGAAAAAAAATTTATAGTTAAACTTCAAAAAGTTCAAATGAAAAGTGATTCTTGTTATTTTGAAGGAGTTTTCTAAAGTTAAAAGGACTTAGTAGTATTGGTCAATAAGGTCCAATTTATAAACTTTAATTTATAAAAGTAAAATTTTAAGTACTTTAAAATGCTTTGGTTTGGGCACATGGGATAGCAACAAATATTTCCTATTTTCAGTGCAGGGATGTACAAATCTGGTTTTAAAGCAACAATAAAAGCATTTTAAGTCTGATGTCTGAAATGTATTGTTTTCTCTACTGAATGCATATTTTATACCAATAATAGAGTATTGTAAAGCAACATTGAAGGGGAGAAACTAATGCACAGAAGAAAAACTCATCGACTTTACAAATGTCAGGAAAAAGAGCCTAAGTCACACATGCACACACACACAAAATGAGAACCAGACAAGAATTTTAATGTTCAATTAAATTTTATTTTGAATACATAGGATTTTGCCTTATTGAGAGTTGAATATTTATCAATCTTATTAAAGAATCATGCATTATGTATAGGAAATGAGTACTATAAAGTGTATAAAAGTAAACTTGTCAATAATCATAATTTGCTTAGAGGGGTATTACACGGGCACCGGAAATAGGAAAATTTAAGTTAATACAACATAAACTATTTCACTTTGTAAATAAACATGTTTTATTGCAGGCAATTTTTAAATCTTGTGTTATTTTCACATCAGAGAGGAGAAATTAGAAAATGCATTGAAGAATTCTGTACAAAATTGTATTTGTTTTATTCAAGTCTTTAGAAATATATTGACTATTACTAAATGAAAAATATGTAAATTTATACTTCAATTATTTCTATAACACCTCTCACATATTCTTTTCTAATGTCTATAATCAAGGCAAAGGCCCTACACGTGTAAATATCGTTCATATTAGAAACATAACAGGAATGATGATGTTATAATTTATAAATTTGTTCATTATTCATGCAAAAAATATTGCAATAATTGTAAGAGCCCAGGCATATGAGATAATCTTTCTTTCCAGATGATAGTGGTAACTGTGAACAGTCATACCACAAAATAGTGTTGTAGACATGGATGAAGGACAAAAGAGTGCCTCTCTTGACCCACCAGTTCCTTCCTATCTCTCAACATATATCTTCAATGATGTTTATCTTGTTAATGGGAATATCATTTATTAATGATTTCCAAACTTTAAACTCACCAAATGGTAGGGTAGTACACGTGTTCACAGATAGTTCTAAAACCATCAGAATTATATCAGCTCTGAGTTCCAATAAGAAGTATGGCAGATAAACAAATGAGAAGAGTTCTTACATCATAATAAAATGCAGGATATCTGCACTATAATGTTATTTGATTTTTACAAATAACATACATTTCTAGGATTATCAATTTTCTCATTTAATTTGGAATGATGTGTATTTTTTTTCTATCTAACTTTCAAGGTTATTATGGAATCCAAGTGTCATAAAATTAATTAAATTCACCCTACAAAATAGCAGGCACTAATGTCATTATTTGAGCTTAAAATTCACAAGGAAAAAATATTGTTTAACTTATAAAAAGTATATTTTTAGAGTTGAAAGTCTCAGTTTTATCTTTTGCTTTTCAAGAATTCAGTTCCCTTCATATTTAAGCTGCTGATTGTATCTTTTAATATTTCTGATTTTTTTAAATTTTGCTTTTAACTGACAAATAGTTATACCTATTCATGAAATGCACAGTGATATATATAATGTGTATTGGTCAATACATATAATGTGTAATGGTCAGATTTCAATACATATAATGCATAACGGTCGGATTAGCATAATTAGCATATTCATCCTCTCAAACTCATCTTTTGAGTTGGGAATGTTGAATATCTTCTTTTTAGCTATTTGAAACTATATATTATTATCTATTGTTATCCCACAGTGGTATACAACACTAGAATTTACTCTTCCTACCTAGCTGTAATTTTGTGTCCTTTAGCAAACTTTTCTCTATCTTCCCTTCCCTCTACCCTTTTCAGCCTCTAGTGTCCTCTGCTTTACTTTTCACTTCTATGAGATCAACATTTCTAAGCTTGCTCATATGAGTGAGAATGTGTGGTGCTTAGCTTTCTATTCCTGACTTATTTAACCTTATATAGTGTCTTCCAGTTCCATAAATCTTGCCACAAATGATAGAATTTCATTCTTTTTAAAGGTGAATAGTATTCCATTGTGTATGTATACCACATTTTTTAACTCATTCACCTGTTGTTGGATACCTGGGTTGATTCCATGTCTTGGTTACTGTGAATAGTGCTGCAATAAACATGGGGGTGTAGACATCTCTTTGCTATAATGATTTCCTTTCCTTTGAATAAATGTCCACTAGTGGGATTGCTGGATCATATAGTAGCGCTATTTGTAGTTTTTTGAGGACCTCCATACCTTTTTCTGGAGTGGCTGTACTAGCTTACAATCCCACCAACAACATATAAGAGTTTTCTCTTTTCTCTTCAGACTCGTGAGCATTTGTTATTTTCATCTTTTGATAATAGTCTCCTACTGATGGTGAGATAACTTATCGTGATTTTTGATTTGTATTTTCCTGATAATTAGTGATGTCGAGAGTTTTTTCTTTTTTTTTTTTTTGCCATTTGTATTTCTTCTTTTGAGAAATGTCTGTTCAGATCATTTGTCTATTTTAAAATATATTTTTGTTGAGATGCTTTAGTTCCTTCTATATTCTGGATATTCATCCTCTAATGAGTAGATGGAAAATATTTCTTCCATTCTGTAGCTCTTACTCTTGACTATGTCCTTTGTTGTGCAGAAGATTTGTAGTGTGATATCTCATTCTGCATTTGTTACCTGTGCGTTCGAGTCCTTATTCATAAAATATTTTCCCAGACTAACGTCCTGAAGCATTTCCTGTAAGTGTTCTTCTAGCAGTTTTATTGTTTCAGGTCTTACATTTAGAATTTTGATCCATTTAGAGTTGATTTTGTGAGAGGTGGGGGTCTAGTTTCATTCTTTTGCATATGGATATCCAGTTTTCCAAGCACCATTTATTGAAGAGACTACCCTTTCCCCATGAGTGTTCTTGGCATCTTCGTCATAAATCAGTTGACTGTATAGATAGATTAATTTCTGAGTTTTCTATTCTGTTTCATTAGTCCATGTATCTGTTTTAAGGCCAGTACTATGCTGGTTTGGTTACTAGAGCTTTGTAGTATATTTTGAGGTTGGGTAATGCAAAGCCTGTGGCATTTTTCTTTTTGCTCAGGATTGCTTTGGCTACTCTGGGATTTTTGTGATCCCACACATTTTAGAATTTTTTTTCAATTTCTGTGAAGAATGTAATTCCTATTATGATAGAGATTGCATTGAATCTGTAGGTTGCTTTTGGTAGTATCTGATTATTTTAATGGTACTTATATAAGTTAGGAAACTTTTGGATCCAAATAAAAGAATACTTTGACAAACCGGAACAAACATTACACACACACACACACACACACACACACACACATAGATATATACACACACATAGATACATGTGTGTGTATATATATGTATATGTATATATATTTACATATGTATATATATATAAAACTTCTCACATAAGAGGAAATACAGAGGTAAGGTAGTCTCTGGTGCCCATCAGCATCACATAGAGTTCAAATTCTTCACAACTCTTCGCTCATTATCTTCAGTGTGTTTTATCCTAACACAAGCTCTCTTTCAGGGTTGCAAACAAGTCCACTGACCAAGACTGACCTACAAGTACCCACCTCATTCACTTACCATCAAGGGAAGATGACTTTCATGAATGGCTCATACTTATTTTTTTAAGGTGGAATAGCTACCTTTATTCTTACAGGGAAGGACCAATGATTTGTTGATCATCGCAATCAGAAAACAGGTAAGATAATTTTACCCTAGTGCCTTGCCTGTGTAATTACATCTCTTCCACTAAACAATACGCTCCTCCATGTAGGAAATCATGTTTTCTTCATTTTTATATCCTCAATGACTAGTGTGTATTTTTTGTTCATAATAGAATAGTGAATGAATGCATGAGTTTTAGGAGAATAATAGTGACTACAACCAAGTGAAAACAGGACTAAGAGTAACATGCTTGAGAAAAAGTGATAAAAGCAATAGTACAGCAATGGAGCAGTGGAGCAAATGGAAAATAAAGTTCAAAAGATAAATTTGAAAAAGACTATGCAAAGTTTGAAAGGTCAGTCTAGATCTACTCGTTGAAGGTTGAAAATTAAATAAATAAATAAAAAGAAACAAAATGTCAGTCTATAAATTTTAAAATTTATTGTGTAAATTGTGGTAGTCCCTGAAATTTCTGAGATAAAATTAACATGAAAAAAATTGTGTCTAAACATCCTGCAATTCTCTCTTCACCACATTCACATACCTCGTTTGTATATAAGTTGTCAGATCAATTATGCATTTAATATATTTTACTGAAAAGGCAACGACTGATGAACATAGCCAGAAAGAATAGGATTGACAATAGGGATGAATAAACTTTAATGCTTTAAAATCTTCAATTATGGGACACAAGCAAAAATAAGTCTGGAACACTATTTACAATGTTATATTTAGTTTTCCTTTGTAGAAATGTAATAGTTTTGTAGCTATCAAAATCATTTCTTTCCAATTTCTTAAAATTAATGGGTAGAAAATTAACCCGTTAATTGTTCGTGGCTTATTCATTAATTAAGCTTGAGCTTTAGCGTATAGGAATACACAGGATGCTTTGCAGGTTAGATTCTAGCTCCTCATTACAAAATAACTATGTGATGCTCCTACACTCTCCCTGACATTCAAACATGGAAATACAGTGATAAATTTAAATGTAATTCCAAAGTATTACAAATAATCTGAATATAGTTTCTCCATAGTAACTCTGCTGAAGGAAAAAAAGAAAACAGTAGAAAGCATATATTGTCTTTAATGAAACAGAAAAAACTATCAGTGACCAGCTTTTTTGAACATCAGTTTTTAAACAGGCACCTTATCTTTGGCAAACATATGTTAGCCAAGTGTTTTAACCCAGCAAAATAAAGTCTTGCGGGTGGGAGAAAACTTCTACGTTTAACATGCCATATAATCAAATACATAAACATAACATTCACTTCACAAGTTCAACAAAAAAGGAAGGGAAAATGTTTACAAATGCAAAGACATATATTTGATCCAAACAAGGAAGCACATGTTGATGGAAGGACATTCATTTTATAATTACCTATGTGTGACTAAAGAATTCCGTTTTCAATCAACTAACAGGAAAGGGAATTTATATAAGCTTTTACATAAAGTTATAAAGTTTTAAAACTATCTTATTGAAATAGATTTAAGCAGAGTACTTTTTCCCTGCTGTCAAACGAGTACAAATAAAAGTAAACATGACAAAATTGTGTGGGTTTAACATACCACCCACTCAGAATATACCAGTTTTGATTGTTTTCAGTCATTTTATAATTCAGTGCAAATATGACAGCTCCGTATTTATATCTGCCACTGGAAAATTTCAGGATGCATTACGAGTACTGGCTCATAAACCCATGGCACATACTTAAATTTTACATGTACACCAAGAAATGGATAAAAACACAAACATATCAAACTAGAAAAAGACATATAGTTTTCCTGAAAATTTTATATGATAATAACCTGGGTCTTTAGATAATTTTGTTACTTTAATTATAGGCACAAAATAAAAAGCTACACAACACATATAAAGCAAAGAGATGTTGACTTGGATATGCAGGGTTACTATCTGTCAGCAACATGATCATCACTTAGAGACCAACAGAAGAATCAGATGATATATAAAATATTTTGATCCTAATGTAGGTTTTTTAAAATTCCCTAATTTTCAAAAATATTAACAGTAATAATACGAAAGAATGGATACTGTTAATACTTTAAAGAACTAAGTAGGAGAAAACTAATTTCACACGTATTATTAAAAATTGTCTCATAAAGTGATCAGCCATTTGCATAATGCTGAAGTATCTAAAAAACTTTTATCGTAGGGTTTTACCATCTATGTATAAAGACCTTGTAACAGCACATTTGTTATATACCTTTGAGATCATTCAGTTCACTTAGTATTCCTGTGCCACACAAGCTTCTCTGAAGACTAGCAGTAACAATAGCCTAGACCAAAATTATGAAGCAGTTAAAATCTGCCTTTTGAGTTTTCTAAACATTTTTTTCCCTAGTGTTACCTCTGCCTAATCAGTCAGTTCAATTTATTCTCTCAGCTTCTGGTCAGCCTAAGAAGGAAAGGACTGACCCTAAATATCTTTAAATGTTATCATTCACTGTATCTCTTCTGCATTTTAATAGCATTTAGAGTCTTTTGCTAAAATAACAGAGCTGTGTGGATAGAATTTTGGGTTATCAGAAAAAATGGTGACACAAAATGACTGCTTGATGATTCTAAATCAATGCTACCGGCAACTGCTCATTCTTTGGAGTCAGTGGAAAAGGCATGGGCTTTAAAATCCCCAAGTCTTGGGACTCAGTCTCATCTCTGACATTTTTTAGCTATGATATCTTTTCAAAGTCGCTTAACCTCCCTTAGCCTCAGCAAATCATCTACAAAATATGAACACTGGTGTTGATTTAAAGAGGAAATGAGAGAACATGCGATATATTTGATAGGATGCCTGGCAGGTAATAGGTAATAAATAATTATCAGCACTCTTCATTTCATCTCCAAACGACCGGTCCTGGTCTTTAGATCTAGTCAGTTTAGAAGGATAGTTTGAAACTGTGGTCTGTAGTTTTGATGCCCCCATTTATGTGGTCCTAGTGACTCAGAGACACACACTCACATGAGGATAAAAGAGAATTAACTGAGTGAATGGAAACGAAATGCCATGTCACCCACATACCATACTTTGCTGAAAAAGGAGGAATCAAGAATCAGATCCAAAATCAGTATTATCATTACAGCACTGAGTGACTTCAGTACTATAAACTTATTCATAAAATTAAAACTTTGTATTTACAATAGTAAAACGAATTTAACACTTAGTAAAGTACTTGGTATATTTCAGAGCAACAAAATGAATGTTGGAAAATAAAAGTAAATAAAGGCTTTCTCTAGTGTATCAGGATGTGCCCAAAGTAAAATTAAATATTAAAATGAGGCTCCAAGATAGCGGGCAATTCATCTTTTTATCCACATGTTCCACTTACAAAGCCATATTTTATTGCTTGGGGAAGACACAGCTTTACAAGAGGGAAATGGCCAATTTCACTCTTACTGCTAACATCACTACATCTTCTTTACAAACTAAGCTACTCATTATAGTTATATGTCATGAATAATATATTTAGCACAAGACCAAGATTATGGCTAGGACAACCATATTTCACATTGGAAAAAAACACAGTAAGCGGAATTTGACTGTTATGAATAACGACAGCAAAGAAAGTGATCTGCTTCACCTTTTTTTCTTTGGTTGAATTGCTTACCATTCAGGAAACAATATATAGGCTTCTAGTTGGCATCATTTTACCCTTGCTTAAAAGTTCAATGCAATTCAACAAACATGTATTGATTGCCTAATCTGCTTAAGAGTTTGACAATGCTAATCAATGGGAAAATCAAAGGTGTATAAGGTTTTAACACATTAGAATAGTAAATGAGGAAATTATTACATAAAAACTTTATGACCAGTGAAAAAAGGGATATACATATATATCACTTTTACATATATGTATTATATATATATAAAGGAAGGAATACAATGGAGCGGCTCATTTATTCATGAATTGTTTATCAATGGGAGAACCCTTAGTTTTGTCTTTCCTTTCCTTACTTATTTTATTTCAGAGGGTCAACATTTATTAATATTTTTAGGGTCACATTTTATCACTGTTCTGTAGTGGCTTGTATTTCTGATTGTCTCTTTTTGTTGCTGCTGCTCTCAGGTAAACAAGTTATTTATAATTTATTGTGCCACCTGGGTTAAATCCTGAAACCTAATTTTGTCCTTGGATGAGCACAACTGAAATTGCTACGGGTTTCACGGATTTGGTGTGCTGAAGTAAACGTATGTTTCATGGGTAACCACATATAAGTATAGAATCTTCTTTGAACAACCAAATATAAATAGAAGCTTGGAAACATTTCTGACATTAAACTGGCCGCTGGTTGAAAAATCAGATGATGTAGGTGAAATTGCCTTGAAAATAATAAGCACCATGGATGTAATGAAACATTATTAAGTGGAAATGACAGATCATAAGCAAATGTTTTTATAGCTGACCTTCATTTATATTTTTTCTTTGATCAAAGAAAACTCAAATATGTCTTTAAATTAAATACATTAGAAGCCTTGTAAATTAGCAAGTATTGCATGTTCAATGATCATTGTTTACATATGAACTGAATTCATATGCTGAAACCCAAATCCCAAATGTGATGGGATTTGGAGATGGGACCCTCGGGAGATAATTAGGTTATAAAAGTGTAGTCTTCATGGCAGGTTTAGTCTCCTTAGTAGAAGAGATGCCAGCAAGCTTCCAGTCTCTATCAGTCACGTGAAAACACGGTGAGAAGCTGGCCATCTGCAAACCAGGAAGAGGACCCTCATCAAGAACTCCACCATGCTGGTGCTCTGATTTTGGAGTTGTAGCCTCCAGAACTTTGAGAAATAAATGTTTGATGTTTAAGCCTCACAGTCTACGGCAATGTATATCAACCTAAACTGATTAAGACAGCTCTTAATGCATATACTTAATGCATTACTATTAATGTAAGTCAACTTTTAAGATGAATAAGTGGTTTATTATATTTAGACGTGTTGTAGCATGTGTGTGTGTGTGTGTGTCTGTGTCTGTGTGATAGCCTAGATTAGAAACTTGTTGGGTTTCGGGTGGGGGTTGTATATTAAAAAAAAAACCAGATGATACTGATCAAGATCATCTTAACAAGCCTTAAACAAGTTCTCACGGCTAATAAAAGTCTCAACTCATATCAGATATTTTGATTCTAAAACATCAGGCTCTTGAAGTCTATGTTGTATCAACTTAAATAAGTGAAGTTATGAAAAAAGTTCATGACAAATTCAACCAACTTCTCAGACAATTCCATTTTTAATCTATTTATTCATTCTACATGCAGTTTTTTCCCTTTTTATTATTATTTTATTATTTTTATTACACTTTAAGTTCTGGGATACATGTGCAGAATGTGCATGTTTGTTACATAGGTATGCATATGCCATATGCGTACCTGCATATGGTTTACTGCATCCATCAACCTGTCATCTACATTAGGTATTTCTCCTAATGCTATCCCTCCCCCAGCCCTCCACCCACCAACAGGCCCTGGTATGCGATATTCTCCTCCATGTGTCAATGTGTTCTCATTGTTCAACTCTAACTTATGAGTGAGAACACACAGTGTTTGGTTTTCTATTCTTGTCTACATACAGTTTTTACATGGCTGCAGTAGAACAGATATTCTCCCCAGAAAGTCCAGCTATATTTACACTATTTTATATATATATATACACACACACAGACACACACACACACACACACACACATTGCTGGAAGAGAAACACAATGCTGGAAGAGACAGGCAGGTCTATAGTCTCAAGTAGTATAACAAATGTGTTAATAGAAATATGAACAAATTTTTATGGAATCCTAGAGGGAGGAGCATCTAGCAGCGGCAGCTGATGAGAGCTGAGGAAAGAAAGGTCATAGGAAGGGAGGCATTGAAACTGAACCTCAGGAGATAAATAGGAGGTCATTTCTGACAGAGCAAGCAGTATTTAGACAATAGTCAGAAAGATAGTGATTATATCCTATATCATAGCTGGACTGTCAATAATGTGGAGAGAGTGTTGAAAAAATAGTGTGAAATGGTAGTTTAAACTTTATACAAATTTAAATATATAAGAGAAAATGAATAATTACCATTATTTGTTACAATGACAGAATATGTCATTGTTTTTAGGACATATAAGATAAACTTCAAAAGACTAACGGCGAGAGGCTGACAAGGAGCTCCTACTTCTTCAAGTGCAAAAGATACTATGAGGATATGAGTTGAACATGCCCACAACCAAGATAAATTGCTTAGTCGGTTCAAATGTAGCATCTAGAATCCTGGGTACTGGCTGAACCAATAACCAATGGGATTATGTGGTTAAAGAGTATTCCTAGAGAATATAAAAATAAACAGCACAGAAAATCATCTGTAGAAGAGCTTCCTATTATTGGAATTGCTTGGGGTACATATTTTCTGATTTAAAAGTATGACATTTTACATAAAAGACTCATATTTGTGCTAAAATATTGTTCCTTTCCAGCATACATTACGAGAACAGCCTTATTGTATGTGAGGGGACCGGTGAGCAGATTCTCTTAAACTTAGGAGTAAGGGAAGCAGCCTTTTGACAGGGTATACATGAGATTCAAACATAATGGACACACAGAATTGCTTTCTGTACCTTCAGGTTACAGTTATTACTGGATAGTATCTTTATCTCTTATGTAAATGTAGGCTAGAAAAGGATCTGTTAGCCAAAGCGAAACAGAAAGGGTGGAATCAGAATGTGTCCAGTGCCACTGGTGACAGGGTGAATGTGGTAGATTAGCCGGACATAAGAAGTCCAGCACTTACTTGGATGCAGCTGCTTACTGCATTACAGGAGGTTTTCATTGAAAGAGACAGCAAGAGCTTCAAAGCTAAGCAGGTGACTCAGTTCAAATTTAGGCCTTTTCACTTACTATGACCTCTTTGGCCAATTTACTGGATTATCTCTACAATGTTCTCAAATGGGCAAATTTATTTTGAGGATATGCCAAGCACATTACACTCATTGGACATACTGTTTGATTTTAGAGAAGTAAAACTTGGAAGTAAGCCCATTAAATGATTATTATTACATTCTGAAGGGAAAAAAATTCCTCTTGCTTTAACTCAGATTTCTGTATACACAGAATATTTTATTCTTTTATAATTTTTACAGTATTCACATATGAATATTTTATTTTTAATACCCATCTTAGTTGCAGTAACAGAATACCTGAGGCTGAGTAATTTATGAGGGAAAAGTTTATTTGGCTCATGGACTCTGGTGGCTGCAAAGTTCAAGACTGGGCAGCTGTGTCTAGTGAGGGCCTTGTGCTGCTTCCACTCATGGTGGAAAGCAGAAGAGGAGCTGACATACACAGAGTCCACATAATGAGAGAGGAAGTCATATTCTTTATAATGACCTACTGTCATGGGAACTAACCTATTCCTGCAAGAGGGAATCCACTCACCACCACAGGAGGGTGACCTAGTCATGAGTAAAATGCCTCCATGGATGCAAAAATCTTTGGGCCCCAAAAATCTTCCACTATGCCCCACCTCACAACACTGATATATAGGGGATTATATTGTAACATCACTTTTTTTGGAAGCAAATCACATCCAAACCACAGCAATAGCAATAGTTATTGTTTCTAAATAACAAATAATATAAGTTATTTAAAAACAATGAATGTGAATTCAAAATTTGTCAAAGTAAACATCTCAATGATAATAGAATTGTTTATATGAAGCACTTTGTATTTCTTGTAAGGGAGCATTTAAAATACATGTGAATAAATATATTTAAGATACAGATACAAGTACCTTATCTTATTAAGATGATTTTGTTTATTAATTTTAATTAAATGGTACATGAAAAGTATTCAAATAATACAGAAGCATGATAGACAAACACAAGCTCCCCCTTCCCCTAGGCCTCTTCAGAGACCCCCATTTTCTGTTTGGTCCTTGTCCTTCCACACTTTCTATATATCTGCATACACATATGTATACAAATTAGCAAATATTAGTGTTGGCAGAATATTTAGTTCTCATTTAATAAAAGTAAAATTATATGGAGTTTTTTTTTCCTGTAGTCTGAAAGGCTGATTTAAAATGCTAATTAGTATGGAAAAAAGTCTCCTAAAATGTGTTAGCTATTCTCTGTAACATTTTCCGTTTAAATTAGACTTGAAACCTAACTATTAAAAATTTGAAAAGGAGTATGGTGATCTAATAGGCTTTAATAATATACTACTTAAATTCTAACAGTTCTGTGACAAAAACCACTTCTCTTTGACTTATTAACAATCACCAGGGCATTTACTTAACAACCAAATAAAGAGCACTCTTTCTTCTTATGTTCTATATCTGGGTTAAAAAAAATCAGTATAGACTGCCCTTGCTCTTCAAAGGTGACTAAGACAATCACTGTAATTTGATTTGCTTCTGTGAATTTTTACGTGAGGAAAAGAAATACTTAGGCTAAAAATTTCAAGTTTATATCATCCTTTGCACAGAAATCACACTAGAGTCAGTTTTATGACTGGTCCCTAAAACATATTGCGAAATTCCAAACTAGTTTGACATCTTGTTTTAGAGATAGGATCACAATACTTCTAACCAGTAAGCATCTTGTGAAGCAAGCAATGTGATTTGAAAATTACATGAAAATTATGGCCATCTGTCTAGCAATACACAGAAAACACGCCCAATCAGAGAGTGATAAATGAAATTACAGGGGGTATGTTTACTCATAAAGAACCTGATATTTAGACTTTGTAGCTGATATGGTTTGGCTGAGTCCCTAACCAAATCTCATCTTGAATTGTAATCCCTATAATCCCCACATGTCATGGGAGGGACCCAGTGGGAGGTAACTGAATCATGGAGGTGGTTTCTCCCATGCTGTTCTCATGGTAGTGAATGAGTCCTCATGAGATCCGATGGTTATAAGCGCCTGGCATTTCCCCTGCTGGCACTCGTTCTCTCTTCCCTGCTGCTCTGTGAAGAGTTGACTTCCACCATGATTGTAAGTTTCCTGAGGCCTCCCCAGCCATGTAGAACTGTGAGTCAATCAAACCTCTTTTCTTTATAAATTACCCAGTCTCAGGTATTTTCTTAGAAAAATGTGAGAATGAACTAATACAGTAGGCTATTCATCTTCTCCAGACTAAATATAAAACCACAAACCAAATTCTAACCACTCAGATGCAGTGCCCCATCAAATGTTATCAGCCAAGGTCTGTTCTCTTGACATGTAGATTTAAAAATTTTATCAATAAGGTCAGGGGTCAACTATTTAGGGACATTTACTGATGACTAGAGTTATTCTTTTATTCCAGTGCTCAAAGTGGATAATTGGAGCCATCTTGCAGGCTGTGAATACTGCATGTAAACCTTCAGACATAATGAGCAAGCTCATCCTAGAAATGACAGAGGGTTCAAATATGATTTGTTTTTGTTATTTTGTGATGACAATTTGTAGAGACCTAAGGTGTTGTAATGGAGACTGTGTGGTATTTTGTGATGACAACTTGTAGAGACCTAAGGAGTTGTGATGAAGACTATGTGGCATTTTGTTATAACAATTTGTAGAGACCTTAGAATCATTTCTTTTCGTGACTATGGCTTACTTTCCAAAGGAGGTTTTAAGATATGGTTTTTCAAACTTTTTTATATTACATACTCTAACTTAAAAGATACACAACACTGCAGGACAGGTCCCCATATGGCCCTTTTCTCACTTGTAGTTCTCAGAGTAACAGTAGAATACATTGGAAATGCAACATTGAAGACATGAAGGAACAGGCTGGAACTCTGTTCCCATAGTTCCCAGAACAGGGTGTCCTGAAATGCTTTAGCTCGGCAATTCCATTGCCCCTAGGTATAAAACACAGCGTAGTATGTGCTTTAGGGGGCCCTCAATTGCAGTGCAACACAGAATATGCACAAATGAGACTTCATCTGTCCTTGGCAGTTTTCCTGTGCCTTGGGGAAGCTGGCTTACCATGCATCCTCACCTTTCCTTGTCCTTTGCTGCCTATCTGTGAGTAATAAAATTGCTTCACTGAAATTGTTGTGTAAATATTGTATCTCTCTTGACTCACGCAAGTGGACTGATATGGGTGCATGATATTGGAAACATATTTAGAGGCTTCCCCTGGGATGGATACCAGTCCTTGATGAACCTGCTCCACAACCACTAATACTTTCATTTGCAAATTACATTAAATAATATTAATACTATAGCTATAATTATATTTATACACATATATAATAAAATTTTATATCAAGACCATGCTGGCTAACACAGTGAAACCCCGTCTCTACTAAAAAAATACAAAAAATAGGCCGGGCGCGGTGGCTCAAGCCTGTATAGCACTATTGAGGAGGACCGAGGACGAGGCGGATCACGGGATCAGAGAGATCGGACCATCTGCGAACATGGTGAAACCTCGTCTCTACTAAAAATACAAAACTATGCTGGCCGAGGTGGCGGTGCGCCTGCTAGTCACAGCTACTCGGAAGAAGGCTGAGCGGGAGAATGGGTAAACCGAGAGGCGGAGCTTGCAGTGAGCTGAGATCCGGCACTGCACTCCAGCCTGGGCGACAGAGCAAAGACTAAAAAACGTCTCAAAAAAAAAAAAAAAATTAGCCGGAAGCGTGTGTGGCAGGCGCCTTGTCCCAGCTATTTGGAGGCTGAGGACAAGAGAATGAACTGAGCCCGGGAGGACGGAGCTTGACAGTGAGTGAGAGATACGCGAACACTGCAAACTCCAGCTAGGGTGATGAGCGAAGGCTTGGTCTCAAAAAAAAGAAAAATACTTATAAAAATAGAAGTTTTAATATTTTCTTGCCACTTCCCCAATTGAAAATCTTCTCTATCTCCTGCAGTATATACAGGACATTTTGGTTAAAAAAAAAATTAAGTTGGTGGGGGACAGAACTTGGCTGATAATGCTAGACATGGCATTTAATTATAAAATTCTGCCAATGTCCCTTTTGAATTGAGAAGGAATTTCCATGGTTTGTAACATTAAATGCCGGTGAAATTTTCCATAGAGTTCTAGAGAATTGTAGTTGGCTATTAACAACAGTACCACGGTCTTATGCTTTAATAAATCAAGAGATCATCAATAGTTGGGTCCTAGCACTGAGGGAGCAGAGACTCAGAGGTGAACAATGGAAAGAAGACTGAACTAGACATTTAATGTCCTGGATTCTAATCATAGCTCTGCCACTAACAAGTTCTATAATTTCAGCAAGATTTCATCTCCCTAAACCTTCATCCTCTTACCAAACCTAGAAGGAATACAAGATCTCTTCCACCTACCATTTTCATCAGTAGATGATGGTAAATAATTTCTCTTGACTATGATCACCCATATACTAAAAGAGTAAGAAACTTCAATAAATTAAACCAAACCCTAAGTGTCTTAAGGTCTTATGAAGAAGAGGACTACTGGGATTGTTCTGTTTAACGTCACTTGCACATAGCTGTGCTGAAACTCCTGTTGAAAGGCTTTTCTTGTGCTGAGTATGGTGCTGCTTCCACGTAAGCTCTAAATACAAAAGAAATCAAGCAGCAAAACTCTAAAGTTTGAAAATGTGACCTCTGTGAACATTCCTAAAAACAACAATGGCAAGAACAACAACAACAGCAAACCGCTCAGGCTCTTGCTTGTAAATCATCTCTAACAAAATTATCATGATACTATTAACATCACCTAGTATTCAAGAGCTAGCATATCTGTCTTCTGAAATAGGTTCTTTTTATCACACAAATGAAGGTCATATAAGATAAACTGAATTTTGTCTGATTTTCAGCACTTCTATATTCTCATTGATTCTATGTAATACAAGCTGAAAAACTGAGAAAAACAACATACGTCAGATTCTTTCTGCAACAAAATACTTAATTGGTTAGTCCATCTCACTCATCCACACTGTAGCCATCTTACACTGCTGTTTGTTCTTTATTTCCATCCTTTCTGATTAGTATGTGATACAGCTGCTAAATTTTATTTTTATTTCACATCACATTTGTACAGCAATGACCTTCAGATATTAAATGTTAAGTTGCCTGTTGGGAATAATAAGGCTTAATTTAAAAATAAAGGAGTAGAGTAATCCATGCTGTGAAGTCTAAAATATTATGACACAATAGAGAGGATGGGTTTGACTTCTAAGAAAAATAAGTATCACAAAGAAAAATGTTACCCTCTGCTAAATAAATAATTTATTTCTCTGTTCATTAGGTGGCTTTGATTGCAAGATGTCCTCAGTCTCTGTTTTTCTTTAAATGCTCAGATTAAAGCCTCCCATTGCTATTCTTTTGTTCAATCATTTATTTTCTTTGGGGCTCAAGAATTCCTGATGATTTTGTTTTCTCTATGATAGTGGATTCTTTTTTACTTCCATGCTGGAAGCCAGAAAATTAATCGTTTGGAATCTCAACGAATCACCTAATTAGTAGCTTACTAAAAATGAAATAAGTTAATTATGTGTAATTTCTTCATAAAGATCAAATGGCAGGCAAATCACTTTCCTGAGGCTATTCTCTTTATTTGCAGCAAAACTGAGAAAACAGAAATCAAATAAAGTTTTCTAGTGCTGATAGCACCACAGTAAAATAATAAATTTCTAGGTTATTCTATTAGGAGCATTAACTCAGCATGAGTCCTTGCTTGTATATTAGTTTTAAGACAGTATTCTACCATAGAACAAGAGTTGATGAATATACTCACAATCCAATTCACTAAAGTGCAGGCTGCTTCTCAGGCTAGGTAAATTTAATATAAACTGAATACCTACTAAGTACAAGGTAATATGAATTCCTGCCTCAACACTTACTGGTTCTGTAGGCCTTGGCAAGCCACTTAAATTCTCTAAGCTTCAATTTCCTCGTCTGTAGAATACGGATAATTTTAACGTGGTACTTTGTGAGATTATTGGGAAGATAAAATGTGTGCTTGGATAACAAGTGCTGAAGAAACATTCTTTTATTAAATAAGACCCACAGTAAGGGAGGTAGACATATGCAATGAGAATATCCCTACGTGAATCTCTGTTTACCAACACTAACCTGGGTGGAAAACTAGCCATTCCCTGGTTTTCACACAAAAACGTGCTTATTCATGCCATGCATTTTATTCCGTTAGATTTGCTGGAGAGCTGGGGGTGACAGTAAGGAAGTCACACTGCAGAGAGGGTTATCTACTCTCAGTCTCACTGGCTCCTTCCTTCTCAGCTTCCCTGCTCTGCTATTCATTTCCTCTAGTATTACCTTCTTGATCTCCAAATTGTACAGATCAGTTCACTTCTAGTCTTGCCTCCAAAAGAACATAACCAAACCCACCGAGATTTTTCAGAAGGCCAGTTATGTAACAAGTTCTATCTTCTATGGAATGCCTTTGTGGTTATAAGTGCTTGTTACTCCATTGTTTTTATTATTAGAGATGATAATAAGAGCCAGAATGCTTCCCTAAGAAATAAATGGTAAGGGAAGAACTATAGTCAACAGTTATTGATTATTTTTCCAACAATTTCACCCACTAAGTAAAGAAAGAGACAAGCAATTCCTGTGAAGAAAAGACAAAGTCAAGGGATGATTGGGGTTTTATTTGGTGTTTGCATATTTGTGAAGTTAAGGAAATCAGAGCCCATTAAAAGTTGAAGAGGAAGGAGGAGGCAGATAGAATAACTGCAAAAGATGGATGGATGTACCAAATGGGAGGAGAGAAGGGTTGGATTAAGACATTAGCTTTGAGAGGACCAGAGTTAGACACATCTTCCTTTGGGATGGCAGTTAAGGTAGGAGTAGGAATGAAAACGCAGAGATTCTAGTAGGAAACTGAGTTCAAGGAATTCAAGCACATGAGCCCTTGAAAGATTTTCATGGCTTTGGCGTACAGAAAACAATTGTGTCCCATCATAGATCCAAGTTTGCTTTGATGTGAAGGGCCCTGTTTTCCCTCTGCCATCTTAGCCACACATCCCTGGAGTGATGACTTGGGTCCTAAATATTGTTATCTATGCCTAACAGTTATGCCTATACTCTAGTCCATGGCTGTCTGTATTTTTACTATTTTCTATTTGCTAAAAATCACCAGCATTTTCCATTACTTATGGGATTATTTATGTGATTAATAAGCAAATACTTGTACAGAGGTCTCTCAGTAGGTAATAAAGATGAAGTAGGATAAATCTATTAACCAATTATTTTGAAAAATATATAGGATCATTAAAAATAAGAAAACTTCCCAATGTACTTATTTCTAGGTCAATTATATTTACTTAGTCATCTCTCCAAAGTGAATAAGTACAATATTTCAAAAATTTAAGTAAAATTTACCACTATCTTCAATAGTGGTTTGGTTCTTTTATTATAGAAAGTTGTTTAAAAGGATTCATTTTCTGTATACAGCTCTCAAGCAAATTCAGATTCTGTAGCTGTTCGCATTCAATGACAACATACTAAAGTTTTATTTTTTAATCTATTTTATGATTTGAATGCTTACTTGTTATGCCTAAAGTGCCTTTCATTTAGCCTTACCATGGATCAATGGAAATAAATATAAAAATGCGAATGTATTAGATAAGAATCCGAACCCTGCGCGTTCTCACCATCAGGTTTTGCCTTTTATCAGTATTCTAGTCATCACTATGCCTTCTGTTTTCTCTGCAACAGGAACTTTATGTGGCAGTCAGTCAACAATTTCCATCTGTGTTGGCTTGTGCTGCTGCCTCGTTCTTTCTCTTTGCACTTCCTAGAACAGTTTCCCAATGTGTGTTCTGGGGAGCACTACGACCTCAAGATAGTGCAAAAAGGGTCAAATAAATTTGAGAAACTGTCCCTTGCACATTCGCATTTAATGCGTCCCTTGTACATTAAAGACCATGCAGGGGGCCCTGCTTCATGAAACCTGCGTGTTTTGAAGCCAGTGTTTTTTAAATCTACATGTCAATCAAAATCTGTTTGTGAAAAATCCACCTATGTAAATAAATAGAAGCCAACCCACATTTATTATTATTATTATTATTATTATTATTATTATTATTATTATTTTGAGGTGGAGTCTCGCTCAGTCATACAGGATGGAGTGCAGGGGCACGACTTCGGCTCACTACAACTTCTGCCTCCCGGGTTCAAGCAATTCTTCTGCCTCAGCCTCCTGAGTATCTAGGATTACAGGCACCCGCAACCACGCCCCACTAATTTTTGTATTTTTAGTAGAGATGGGGTTTCACCATGTTGGTCAGGCTGGTCTTGAACTTCAGAGGTTGTGATTATCCTGTCTTGGCCTCCCAAAGTGCTGGAATTACATGCATGAGCCACTATGCCCAGCCTGATAATTAGTGTATTAGAATTATTTTCTCTTTTTTTCAGCTATTTTTCTTGGTTCTCCCCAGGAGGCCCTGCTAAACAGTTTGAATTGCCAGTACTGAACTTCTCCAGGTGTCAATCAGGCATTTTCTAAGTGGTAAGTAAAATATCTGCATTTTAGAAAAGATGAGGAAAGCAGAAAAGAGCCTTCCTTTCTGAAAACGTGTCCAACGTACTGCTATAATGGATACCTTCATCATTAAAACAAACAAACAAAACACTTATAGAATGTTTTCCATTTTGCCCTCTTTTTGATATGTTCAAATGAATTATTTTTCTCGAAGTTTGGTACCCAGGATAGAGCACAACATAATACATATAGTTGAACCAGTGCAGAAGAAAATACGGCCATTATTTCCCGTGTTCTTGATCCTTCTTCATTAATGTGGGGTAAGATCATCTGAACGTTGTATTTGAGCAGCCTTATTACTCTGCCAGCTCTTATTTACCTTGAAGCAAATAACAATATTCTCATTTCTTATTAGTATTTCCACATTAACTATTGCCAAAGCCATGTCATGTTACGCCTTAATAAGAAAAGGACAGCTGAGACAGCTTTTTTAAAACACGTCAATCTCATGTTTTGAAACATATTGTGAACAGCAAAGCCATCTGACCATGGGGGAGCTTTCTGAGATACTGAGGCAGCTGGTGAGATCACTCCTGAGTGAGGATGCTGGTGGAAGAGTCTTGAGAACTGATTACTGGTTAGTCCCATGGAAAATGAGATGAACGAGGGGCAAGAAGTGAAGTAGATTTGGCCAATGGCCAAAAGGAGAACATTTCTAGTCCTTTCAATGGGTCTTTATATCCTCTTCTGCCAAATTCTGCAAATTTGCTTGACCCTCTCTCTCTCCTCTGGTGGCTTCTATAGACTCAGTGCCCTGTGCTTCTCTGCCGATCCCTCTACCTGATTTCTCTGAGTCTCATTTGTGGCTCTGTCTCCTCTGTCCACTCCTTAATGCTGCTGTTCCTCACTGCTTGGTTGGCACTGCTGGTTCCTCATTCTGCCCACTCTCATTCACATGTACAGTTTCGACTATTGTTGCCATTGCTAGTGCTACACTGGGGCTCCCAAATTATCTCTTCTGAAGTTTAGACCAATTTACCCAATTATATATAAAGTGTTTACATAAGGAATGTTGAAAAGAAATCCCATTTTTGACATTTATAATAGAATGTTATCTTTACTTCCAAATGCATACATCCTTCTTTTTGCCATTCCAATTGATATAACAGTTCTACTAGTCGTCCAAGCCAGCGATCCTGGTTATTATCCTTGGCTTTACCCTGAATTCCCCAGGCCCTTCTCTTTAGCTTTTACCAAAGAACACTGTACCTCAAAGTCCTCTGAACCTGTTCTATGTCATCTCTTTCCATAATCATTGCCACCACCTAATTTCAGGTGCATAATTTCCTGCTTGGACCACTCTGATATTCTGGTTAAAAGCTAAGGCAAATATACCTAGGCACTGATTATGCTTCAGTCACTTACTAGTCCCTAGTTGTATGAGCAGTTTACTCAACTCCCAGGGCCAAACATTACTCATGTATAAGGAAACTGAGTCCTACTAGTTAGTGGTAGAAATAAAACTTGAACACAGATAGTTTCATTTCTCTTCAATTCCTTTTTAACCTTTCCATAGTGTTCTTAGATATTCCTTCCAAGTTTGTGTCATCTGCAAACCTGATAAGCTTAGTTTGATGTTATAATCAGAGTAGGGAAGATAACTATCCCTCTTATCACAGCACTTCTGACATCAAACGTTCAGATTTTCACCTGATGCGGAGTTCATGGTGAAGCCAAGGATGATGAACAGGATCACTGACTTGTACAACTAGTAAAACTGTTCATACCAATTAGGATGGCAAAAAGAAGGATAAGTTTGGGAGCAGAGCAACTCTACAACTTTCTACACACCAACTGCTTATCCAACACTTCAATACGATTTGGATACTAACTACCCAGAGTTAGTGAAAACCCTGCAGCTTAAGGACTCAGTTCCAAAATCGTAATTCAGATGCCAATCGTAAGTCCAACCCATCCATGCTTCAGACCAACCAGTTTTAAATCATGGGTTCTCAAAGGCCTCTCCTAGGGTTCAATAATTTGCTAGAGTATCTCAGGGAACTGATGACCGCACTTTGTTTGTATCTAGTGGTTTATTACAATGATACATTCAGGAACAGGTAAAAGGAGGAAATGCATAGGAAAAGGCATGATGGGAGACACCGGGGGAGTAGCTGCACACAGTTTCTATGCCTTCTCTGGCGGTGCCACTAACCTAGCGCCTCTGTGTGTTCGTCAGCTCAGAAGCTTATCAACTCTCGCCATTCAAGAATTTTCATAGAGCCTAATCTCCAGTCCTGCTCCCCTTCTAGGAGGTTGGTAGGTGGGGTAAAATATTGCAACCCTCTCATCATTTGGTCTTTCCGGTGATCAGCCTCATTTTGAGGCTTTCTAGGGGTTTCGCCCCAAGTTGGATGTGATCAAGAGAAACTCCTTGTGACCAACAAAAGACATTCCTATCTCTCAGGAAGTTCCAAGGGTCTTAGGGGCTCTGTGCCAGGAGTCAGAACCAAAGGCCAAATATATTTATTATGCCACAAGAATCATTGATTAAAAACATTACATAAGAAAACATTACTAAATCATAGTAATGACTTAGGGTTACCTCTTGAAGACTTTGTTCGGTTGACCATTTCTATGTTATAAGTGCACCTTGACAAAGGATCGAACAAAAGAGTAGAGGAAGATGTAAAGCATAAATTAAGAACTACAAATAGTGATCTGAGCTAGTGTCTAAAGAAAAAAAATTTTTGAGATACTAAGTAAGAATAGTGTCTAGACTAGGGTCCAGAGTTCAGAGAAGATATGTCAGAAGGCCTCATGAGTGGGAAGGAGAGCCATGCCCTCTGCCCTCCTCCATACTTTCCTCCCTGAGCAGAGATGCCTACAAGCTTACACCTGCACCATGAGGCCGGGATTCTGGCAATCGTATCTTATGTTACAAATACACCAACTAGCTGCTTATAACATTCAGCAAGTCTTCGTAAAATAAAGCAGCCTCAGAGACAACTTCTACCAATATTCCGTAAAAAAACTGGATCTTTTACAATTCTTATACATTATAAGAATGCATATATAAATTATAAGAATATATAAATTATAAGAATGTTATACATTTTTATAATGTATAAGAATTATAAAAGATGATTCACCCACTTTCACCTCAATGAACTCAGATTCACTCTATTATCCATGGTGGTAGTAGAGGATGTGGTGTACATACCTATGTGTGTATATGTGTGTGTGTGTGTTTGGGGGGAGGTGCTCAAACCCTTAATTGCCAGACAACAGTCACCAGAAATCCTATTATGTTTTCTCATCCAATTTCTGTCTTATTTTTTATTCCAGTTTCAAGGTAGAGACAGGTGAGGAGAGGGGCCTTCACTTTGCAAAAGCAGCACATTCCTTCACCTTTCCTCTTAGTCTGTGTCTATTTAATTTGAGGTTACCAATGCATACTGAAGGAAAAGTAAGTGAACGTAACCAGAGTTTTAAGGTTCAACATATTTTGCCATAACAGATTTTGCCAAAGACCTTGCTGAAACATCATGCTAAAGTTACAGTGTCTCTATCCAGTTCTCAACCATTTCTGCACCAAGAGAGCTGAGGAATATGGAACCTGCTTGCAGGCTGGTTTATTATAGTAGTAATTTCAAACAGCGTATGCATGTGTAAGGGTGAGGGCTTCCTCTCCAATGATTTTTACTTATCAGTGGAAGTCTCTTGATCTTGCCAACTACCAATTCTATTAAAAGAAATTAGTTCTGGAATTATTCTTAGTGCAACCCATTTGCTTCATTAATGACTTTGCTGATAAATTACCAGTTTAAGAATCAATTTTATAATTTTTCCAGAGATGAAAGTCAAGTTTATTCTTGTCTGTAGTTTCTAGCCTCGGCCCATTTCCCCTTTACAAATAGTCAATTCCGTCGTCCCAGTCCTTGTACACTTGTGGCAAAGGAACTGTCCATTGTGACTACAGACGTGAAGAAGCTGTGTACTCTCATTGACCCTGGACGACCTGGACACTCAAACAAAGATGCTGGTCACGACCTCCAGCTATATTAGTTGTTGAATTCACAGAATGCATGATTTTCTTTTTAACTGTTAAAATTTGTATCACCGGCCGGGCGCGGTGGCTCACGCCTGTAATCCCAGCACTTTGGGAGGCCGAGACGGGCGGATCACGAGGTCAAGAGATCGAGACCATCCTGGCTAACCCGGTGAAACCCCGTCTCCACTAAAAAAATACAAAAGCTAGCCGGGCGAGGTGGCGGGCACCTGTAGTCCCAGCTACTCAGGAGGCTGAGCCAGGAGAATGGCGTGAACCCGGGAGGCGGAGCTTGCAGTGAGCCGAGATCGCACCACTGCACTCCAGCCCGGGCGACAGAGCAAGACTCCGTCTCAAAAAAAAAAAAAAATATTTGTATCACCGATCTATATCCTTTGCTGAGAGCTCCTTTCACAGGCAATTAGAGGCTCTCTCCCTCTTTCTCTATTTTGGATTCCAGTTTCTTTCCAGTTTCTTTTTTCTGATTCTTGTCAAGTTCTCCCATTTCCAGTTGGAAACTCATTTTCTTTGTGGGAAGACATGTAAGAAAAATAAGACTGAAGTAGCCCACCTTGTTCCTTTCCTGTCATTCGTGGCCAACCTGACATTTCCTGGTTATCCTCGTTATTTTTGTCCCAACATACCTCTATTTTTATTTTATTTTTTCCAAAACTTGTCTCTAGATTTTGTTTTATAAGTGCCAGCTTATTCTGGCATACTAGGGTACCTTTTTTTTTTTTTTTTTTAAACAGTTAATTCTCTCTAGATGCTCTGCTTTCTAATCAACTAATTCCTGCTTTCTTAATGGCTGATAACGGCTTACTGGATCAACTCTTTGGGATGACATTTGCATTTTCACTACTGCTTTTAAATCCTTACCCCAAAAGACCACATTATATGAGAATTTCAAGTATTCTTGTGGAGACAATAAGGAAAAACTTGTGGAAGGAACAGAGCTTTTCCTAAGTCCCACTAATCACAGAACAGATATTTTAAAGTAGTTAACTACACGTAAGTCTCTTGTTCTTATAATAACATGAGGAAAGTCAATATGAGAAAACATAATGCACATTCGTCTTTCCAGACTTCAGACAGCTACAAAAGGCAGAACAGCTTTCCCAGGTCTTAGAGGTTTCTAAAGTGTAGCTAATCTGACATTTTGCTTTTTTATTCTGATCTATTTGATTTGATTAAATTTTAACGTAAGATGTTTGTGGAATATCAAAAGCAGTGATTGCAATTTAACCTTTTCTTAATTACTTTTCAGTAATTAACAAAATGCCAACGAAATGCAGGCATTCTAGTGAACAATATATTACGCTGGCTAAAAGAGATTAGCGTCTACAGTCAGACACACCTAGATTCCAATCTCAACTTGTGCTCTTTTAAGAGCTGAGGATTCGTAGGCAAATCACATCACTGGAGGCTGTTCAATGAACATCATAACATAGAGCCAGCGGCCAGGGCTATCATGAGGATTAGTGAGATAAGTTCAGTAAAATACTCAGAATAGTTCCTAGAACTAGTAAAAAGCCAATGAATATTTCTGCTGTGGGCATGTATGATTTTTAAGTAGAAAACCTAACAAGCCCTTTCATATCAGCTTTGGGGTTTTATGATTCTTAGAAATTTCCTCAGCTTGCCTGACCAACAAAAGAAAAATTAGCAATGCTTTCTATTGGATTCTAAGAAGCACTCATGTGTTTATTCATTTACTTTTGTCATACATTCTTGTATTTATGCATGCACCCATTCAGCATGCATTAAGTACTTATTATATTAGAAGTTGAAAAGCAGTGGTAAATAAGACAGACATTCTCCCTGCCCTCAAAGAACTTGTAGTCTAGTGGTCTCATTGTGAAACACGAAACGGGCTAAGGATAAAAGCCAAAGGTAAGTCAGGACAGGACACATTCACTTCAATACATTTCACCTCATTTGTGAAAGAAAATCAACCATTTCACACCCACTGGAAGAGCTGTTACCACAAAAGCAAAACAAAGCAAAACCCTGAAAATAACAAGTGTTGGCAAGGAAGTGGAACAATCAGAACCTTTGTACACTGCTATTGGGATGTAAAATTGTGTCATTGCTGTGGAAACAGTGAAGCAGTCCCTCTAAAACTTAAAATAGAATTACCATGTAATCCAGCAATTCCACTTCTGGGTATATATCTAAAAGAAGTGGAAGCAGAGGCTCAAACAAATATTTGTATATCATTAGTACATTCACAATAGTGAAATGGCAGAAACACCCCAAATGTTCATTGGTGCATGAATGAACAAACAAGATGTGCCATACACGTACAATGAAATACAATTCTGTCATGAAAAGAATCAAAATTCTGACATATGCCACAACATATATAGATACTAAAGAAATATGTGACGTGAAATAAGCCACAAAAGAACAAATATTATATGTTTCTACTCATATAAGGTACCTAGAATATTCAAATTCATAAAGATAGAAAGTAGAATGCTGGTTAGTGGAGGCTGGAGGAGGGAGAAATAGGGAGTTAGTTTTTAATGAGCAGTTTTCATTTGTGATGATGACAAGTCCCGAAGACACCACTAGTGATGATGGTTGTACAACAACAAGGTGAAGGTACTTAATGCCACCAAACTGTACACTTAAATATAGTTAAAATGGTAACTTTTATGCTTTATGTATTTATCACAATAAGAAAACATTACATTCTGTGTTTTCAACAGTTATAGATGGAAGTTGTGACTAACGTGTTTTTTTCCAATATCATTTAGGGAATCTTAGCTGTCATTTGACTGGCTAAAAAGAAAAGCCAAATCAATAATTATACAGCAATAATAGGAGTTATGCCTCCTTTAAAGTTCTTTGTAAATACAGCAAACTATTTCCATGCCTTCTTTCAGTCTAGGACTTTCCTCTCACTGAGCTACTTTATTCTTTCACCTCTTCAGAAAAGCAAGAACCACATAATTAAACCCAATAGTCTAGTTTCACAGAGGCAGACATGGCATTCCAAAACATTAAATGAATATATTGTACCACTATAAATAAGTTGTGTTTAGTTAGTTTTAAATACTATAATTTTGTTGTTGTTGTTGTTGTTGTTGTTGTTGTTGTTGTTGTTGTTGAGATGGAGTCTTGCCCTGTCTCCCATCCCAGACTGGAGTGCAGTGGCATGATCTTGGCTTACTGCAACCTCTGCCTCCTGGGTTCAAGTGATTCTCCTGCCTCAGCCTCCTGAGTAGCTGGGATTGCAGGCATGTGCCACCATGCCCAGCTAATTTTTTTTGTATTTTAAGTACACAGTTTCACAATGTTGGCCAGACTAGTCCTGAACTCCTGACCTCAAGTGATTCAACCGTCTCAGCCTCCAAAGTGCTAGGATTACAGGAGTGTGCCGCCGTGCCAGGCCTATACATTTATTTTCCTCAAATTATTTTGAAACATGGATGTTTTGAAAAGTCAGAGGCTGCCTTTCAACACTTGTGCCATTACCTACAGGCATGTAGCGAATTTTAACAATGCATTTTTCCTACTTGGTACATATGTTGTTTCAAACCAGAATGCTGCTGAGGCGTAACTTTGTTTAGCCAGTTAGGTCTTCACTGGCAATGAAAATTAATAGAGTACTTAAAAACAAAAACGAAAAAAACCCCAGCTCATTGTTTAACATTAAGCAAGTAGTTTAAAAGATATTTTCTTTGAAAACAAATGATAAACTAGAAAAAAACATAAAATATAATTAGCATGTGATTTTTTAAGGGACAATATAAATTTAAAATATACAAATAAATTTAAGAAAGATTTGATGAAATTCTTATGAGGAAAAACTGGAGATGTTTATTAAGGAAAGATTAAAATGTTCTAAAGTATGTCTTTAACCTTTAAGTTGATTCTAGGGAAAGAACACAGCTTTCTATAAATTAAGCTTTAATGCCACAGCCAGACATGAAAATATAAGGTTGCATGGATTACATATCTGATGTGGCATGGTGCATCTTAGAGTTCTTCAATAACATGATTGCAAAAAATAAAAATGTTTAAATCATGCACACTGTTGTCTTCTAAGATACAATAATATAAACATTTCTAATAGTTTTTAAAATATGGTTAATTATCCTTATTAATTCATTGAACAGATGTTTAATGAGTACTTTGCATGCATCAGACACTGTGTCATATTTTAGTGTACTGGGATAAACAAAATTAAGAGTAGCTCCTGCTCTCCTGAACCTTATGACTGAGTTGCTCACCTAATACACCTTACTTCGTTTCAAACCATCAATGGCTTAGCTTCCTAATTCCAAAGATAGTTTTTCTGGCCGCTTAATTTTCTGTTCTACAGACTATACAATCATGATCCTATTTCTTTTTTTTTTTCTTTATAGTTCTGCCATATGGAAACTAAGAAATGTATAATCATTTGTTTTCCAAGCTAAAGAAAAAAGCTCTTAGGTAATATTTGACATTAGTTTTAATAGATCCTAATGTTTTGGGAAATGGTCCATTTCTCTCTCAAATTAAAGGCAAGAAATTTACTGAATAACGTCTTTGTGGAGAACAGAAATATGATTGGGAATAACAGAGATATAAATGCATGCTTAAAAATATTCTATTGCTTAAAAAATCTATTTAATTTTACTACTCTAAATAATTTGTTATAAAAGCTTCAGGCTAGGATGATGGATAATTGAAAACTGGAAAAGAAATGCACTCCTTTAAATGAATTTTTCAAACTCAATATCCTTAGGTTAAAGAGCCATATACAAATTTTCAAGATTTGCTCACAGAAGGAATAAATATTGAATGCCAATTTATTAAGTACAATTGAGCACACAAACTATAATCAAACTCACAGATAATATGAACTGTTTAATATCAGATACAGGAGTATTACAAAGACTGCTAACTAGTCTTCAATAATTACTTTCCCCCCTTGCATAGATGTAGATCTTTACCTGGATATTTGGTTATCCAACATCCCTTGCAACTCTATGTGGCCACATTAATATGTTTCAGCCAATGAAGTGATACATGCATAAATGTTGTATGAGACTTCAGGGGAGTGGCCTTAAAGGGTGAGAATCACCCTGTATCTTTTGATTCTATTTTTCTCCTATCTGGAACTTGGATGTAATATCTGGCACTCAAATTGCCATTTGGGATATTTGCTTTGTACTAAATATAAAGCAGAAAGATGGAAAAAGCCTACCTTCCTGACTCTATGGAACACTATGATAGCCTTGAACAGTCTAATTCTATATTCTCTCATGTAAGAAAGGAAGAAATCTTCATCTTGTTAATTTCAGTCTCCATTACTCAGAGCTGAACCTAATCCAAACTCATACCATAGTGTGTACTCTACATAAAAATAGGGTGCTAAGTGTGACAAAGCCAAAAAAGCATATGGAATTGCCTGTGGTGGACACCAGGCCTTGAAGACTGTGGAAAGCTGAGATCTTTGTCATATAGTAGCTAAATATTTGGTTGTATTGTCAACTGCTATCTTTAGAAGGCAAATTAGGTGCCGACTGAGACTTCCATGTTAAGAGAAACGCTTGGAAAGACTCAAGTGCTCTTGTGCACTGGCTCCTTCTTACTGTGTTTAGCAAAGTCTCCAGGAGAGAAATGAAGTTAGTCTAGAACTCACCAGCCTAAAGGCTGAGATAAGAGTAAAGCTACTTTGAAGCAGAAGGTGCTTTCTTCTTATGTTGACAGTCTAAAATGATGGAGAATCCCCAATTCAGAAGCTTGAAAGAAAAAAAAGAAAAAAAAAAATAACCCTGTGTGCTAAACCACATTGTGGTGTAAGGTTAAATCGTGGCTGCCAAGAGGCAGCTTTAGAAGGAAGTAAGGCTATGACCCCGGGATGTCTTTCATCACCTTCAGATAAGGGTTGTCTACCAGACTTTGGGAGACTGTACCGTTGCACTGATCAGATTAAGGATGTCATCGTCCACTGAAGGGTTATTCTAAAAGGACCTCAAGGTAGTTTGACATTAGTTGAAAGGCAGAGAGAAGAAAAGGAGGGAGGAGCAAGTACTCTTGAAGGCACATTAGAGGGCTCACCTCCACTGGGAACTGGCAGAACACAGAGGTAAGTATGAAAAAGAATAGTCAACACGCTTTAAACTATGTCAAGAACAGATGTTTAGGTGTGGTTATTTGCACATAGAACTGCCTGAAACAAAATAGATGAGAAGGGTACAACATTTTTGAGAAACTTACATTACCAAGGAAACCATAAGCATGGCCTGCAAAGGTTTGTGCCCTTTCAATGACTACAGCAGTCCTTAATCATTAATTTGTATCAGCAGGAGGTCAGTTGTGGAAGCATGCAGCCCACCAGACAAGAAAAATCAGAATGCCCTTCTTAGATATGATCACGATATGGCTTCTCATAGGGACCTCTGTAAGTGAAACCCTGGATCACAAAAGGCACTGGAAAATAGTCTTTTTGCTATTCCTGCCTAGCAAGATTTTAAAATTGTTATGGACCAGCAATGATTATGTGTCTCTCATGCTTTCATTTTTCAAAAGACGAGTGCATTTCACAGTTAACAGGTTTTTAATTTATATCCTACTGTACCACAAGAAATAAAACCTTGACCTGATGAAGAGGTCTGTACATCCTCTGAGACGGATTTGGGATGGATGCAATAACTTATGAGATTTTGGGAAGGTCTCACTTGAAGGAACATAAAAGTGTTCTATGTATGGGAAAAAGGGTTAATATAGATATTTCTGTGCACTAATGTTGGTACATACTGTCAGTTTTCCCTACAATCTGTTTTCATGATCTTTTCAGTAATAAAATCTCTCCACACCTCTTTTGAGGGGAGGGGCGCTGGATTCATGAATGTCTGGGAGAATTTTATTTCCCAGCTTGCTTTGCAACTAGTTGTAGCCACAGGACTAAGCTCTGACTGACAGGATATGTGTAGAAATATCTTCAGCATCTTTCAGGAAGTGCCCTTAAAGAGAGGTGCTCCATTACTCTGTTCACTTCTTTCTGGAATGGGGATGGAAGACATCTTGACCAAGAGTGAGAAACAATGTACTAAAGATGGTGGAAAATCTAGATAGATTAGAACTTGTTAAATTATAGGTTGCATGCTAGATGCAACCCGCCACTTGTTTTTGTAAATGTTTTACTGTAATACAAACATACCCATTTATTTTCGTATTGTCTATGGCTGTTTCTCTGCTACAAAGCAAAGTTGAATAGTTGTGAGAAAGATCACAGGGCCCACAAAGCTTAAAATATTTACTATATGACCCTATATAAAAGAGTTTGCTGATGCTTGAAATAGAATTCATACTTCGTGAAACCACAAAATGCCATACCAGCACCTTCAACAAGTTTAAATCGTCACTAAGTTGGATTTCTATAATTATATAGCTGAAGACTATTCCAATGACTTGGATTTTTCCCTCTATCTTAAAAGTTACTGTTATTATATCTATAATATTTTGAATATAGAAATCCTACATTTAACATTACTCATTTCTGGGTATCATGGCTCATGCAAGTAATCCCAGCAATTTGGGAGATCGAGGAGGACAAATTACCTGAGCTCAAGAGTTCTAAACAAGCCTGGCCAACATGGTGAAACCCTATCTCTACTAAAATTACAAAAATTAACTGGGCGTGGTGGTGCGCGCCTATAGTCCCAACTACTAGGGAGGCTGAGGTGGGGGGATCACTTGAACCTGGGAGGCAGAGGTTGCAGTGAGCTGAGATCATGCCGCTGCACTCTAGCCTGGGCAACAGAGTGAGACCCTTGTCTTTAAAAGAAAACAAAACATTACTTAAATATAAGTGCAAAAGAAAAGTAAAAGAGACAATATATTTGGTTGATGTTTACCATTATATACTTTGACATATCATAAGAGATTAACTTCCTAACAATAAAAATGTATATCTAATTAATGTTTTAAAGAATTAAGAAGTATGGTAAATAATTCTGACATTATTGATGCAATAAGAAGTCTTTTAATATTAAACTTATTGGACACATTGTGTTTATGGACATTCCATGCTGGAAAGTAAAATCCATTAACCAATGACAAAAAAGAAGAAACTTCAATAACTTTTGTTATATGAATACATTATTAGCAACTCTAACAAATGTACATTTAAACACAAGTGCTATGTTAGAGGTTTACTTTTATCCACTTATATTTTTAAAAATAATCCTGACAAATTTCATCTCCCTTTATCTAGTTTATTTCCTACCACATGAAACTCTATGTAAAATTAGAAAAAAATTAAAACACACTTTTCTAAAGGTAAACATTTTCTGTTTTGAAAATTTTTAATATATATATATTTAATTTTACTTTAAGCTCTGGGATATATGTGCAGAACGTGAAGGTTTGTTACATAGCTATACATGTGCCATGGTGGTTTACTGCACCAATCAACCCGCAATCTAGGTTTTAAGCCCCGCATGCATTAGGCATTTGTCCTATTGCTCTCCCTCCCGTTGCCCCCCAACCTCCCGATAGGCCCCAGTGTGTGATGTTCCCCTCCCTGTGTCCATGTGTTATCATTGTTCAACTGCCACTTATGAGTGAGACCATGCGGTGTTGGTTTTCTGTTTTTGTGTTAGTTTGCGGAGAACGATGGTTTCCAGCTTCATCTGTGTCCCCGCAAAGGACATGAACTCATTCTTTTTTATGGCTGCATAGTATAATAGTGAGAGACCTTTTTTTTTTAAAAGACAGGGTGTTGCACTGTTATCCAGGCTGGAGTGCAGTGGCGCAGTCTTGGATCACTGCACTCCAAGGCTCAGGAGACCCTCCTGCCTCAGCCTCCCAAGTAGCTGGGGCTTCAGGTGCGCATACCCGTGCCCAGCTAACTTTTGTAATTTTTGCAAAGATGAGGTTTCACCATGTTGCTCAGGCTGGTCGGGAACTTCTGAGCTCAAGTGATCCACAAACCTCAGCTTCCCAAAGTGCTGGGATTACAGGTGTGAGCCACGACGCCCAGCCAACTTTACATTTTTATATGGAAATATATTCAAGTAGTTTCCACTTATTATTTTGAGTACTATAAAAGTGCTTGTCATGTTGGTTTTATACCTACAAATGGCTACTGCAGAAAATTTTAACAAAAAAAGGAGAACATTAAAATTATTATTCATTCTTTGAATCAGAGATATTGCTAAAATTCTGTTTTACTTTCTTTTACAGTGAGGGGTAGGTGGGTATAAAACTAGGTAAGTAGAAAAAGAGAAACCATAGAAAGCAGAAAGAGAAGGGAAAACCAGGAAAAGAGAAGCAAAGGAAAAAAAAGACATATATAGCCTTTTTTTTTTTTTTTTTTTGACGTTTAAGGGACAGTGAGGTAGGCAGATATTAAACAAATAATCTCCCTAATTAATATATCTTTGTAATCTATTATATAAACTCAAAACTAAAGAACCCGACCTTAGCCAGGGGCTGAGGCAAAGGGAAGCCTTTCCTGAGTAAGTGTTGATTACAGTGAGATTTAAGAACAAAGTAGTCACCTTAGGTTGAAGAACATTCCAGAAAGAGGAAATGGAATGTGTAGGGTCCCTGTGACAAGGGCAGCATAACACTCTACTAGCTCAAGGAAGGCCAACATGATACTGGTGCACAGAAGCAGAAGGCTGGGTGAGGACGAATGATGTGTGTAACACAGAAAGGAACCAGGTGATGCAAGATCCTTGTAGTTCAGGTTATAAATTTGCATTGCTAAACAAATAAATAAGTATTGCAATCACAAGAGAAACAGGAAGTCAGTGAGGGTGGAAAGAGTAGGGGAAATTGGCAAGACAAAGTCAGTGGAAGATAGATTGAAAGAGGACTAACTAGAATGGACTGAAATTGTCAGTGGATAAATCAGAGAACTGTTAAGCAGTCCTGCAGAGAGAATATGGTAGTCCGGTTTATCACAGTGGCAGTGAAACAGCCGAGAGGCAGATGGATTATAAAATCATTTATGAGTTGAATAGTTTATGGATAATAAATAAATACTTAAATAGGATTGGGTGAAGGATTGGATTTGTTGCATGGAGATAAAACTAAAGAAAGACTAAAATCATTCTTTATCCTGGATGGAGAGCAATGGCACATTCACTGATATGGAGAATATTAGACAGGTCTAAGAGAATGCTGTTATAAATTTGTATTGTATTAAAATATTTTATCTCCATTGCAATAAGACTATGTCATTAACATTTTTCATATATCATTTAATATTATTCAAAATCATGACTTTGGGTGGCTACATAATACTCCATTTTACAGACTTGCCACAGTATCTTTTTTCATCTTTCTGCTGTTGTTCATTTAGGCATTTTCTAGTTATTGATGACTATGTTGTTGCAATAAACACTTTTATATATAACTACTTTACTCTGTAATCACACAGTGGGATTGGTAACCATTATGTATATTGTTTCAAAAGTATATGAATCAAAATTCATATAACTTTTACTGCATGTACTTAAATCTTAATACATTGATTTTAGTAAGTGATGGAGGGCTAACCTTATTGTATCATCTCTACATAAATAAAATCTTGTTAACACTCCTTTAAATAAACATGCATTATAAATTTTCTTTTACTACTTAATCACTTAACTATAATTTTGTTTTAATGATTTTTTAAAATATGGATTTCTAACTTGTCCCTTGATGACGCTAACCTCACATCATTACCCAGTGTCTCATTTTTCTAATGTTTTCTTTGTCTCTCTTCTAATCCTCATCTACCATTTTATGGAATCTAAGATTTTTATTATCAGAATGCAACAAATGTTCCTTTTTTTCCTACATTTTTATATCCAAATCATTGCCTACATTAGTGTTTTTCAAAGTATGGAGAGAGAGGGACAAGCATTGAGATCACCCAGGAAACAATTTAGTAATTTCTCAAAATAATAAACATAGACTTATATGACACAGCAATTCCACTCCTAGGTATATACCTAAGAGAAAGAAAAACATATGTGCAATCAAAAAGAGGTAAACTAATGTTAACCTCAGCATTATTTATAATAGCCAAAAGGTGGAAAGACCCAAAACTCCATCACTTGTGAATGAATAAATGTCTCATATATATATACATATGTATATATAAATACATATAAATATATAATTTATGTATAATATAAAAAAATATGTAAATAATTTATAAATATATAAATATATATATAATGATAAATATTTGACAATAAATAGGGATAAAGTACTGATACATGAATAACTACAGTTGAATAAAGGTTGAAAACATTATGCTAAACAAAAGAAGCCCATCATAAAAGATAATTTTTTATGTGATTCAATTTATATAAAATGTCCAGAATAAGGATGGGTGTAGTGGTTCCAGACTGTAATCCCAACACTTAGGGAGGCCGAGGCGGGCAGATCACAAGGTCAGGAGATTGAGACCATCTTGGCTAACATGGTGAAACCCTGTCTTTACTAAACATACAAAAAATTAGCCGGGCGAGGTGGAGGGCGCCTGTAGTCCCAGCTACTCGAGAGGCTGAGGCAGGAGAATGGCATGAATCTGGGAGGTGCAGCTTGTGGTGAGCCAAGATCAAGCCACTGCACTCCACCCTGGGCGACAGAGCGAGACTCCGTCTTTAAAAACAAAAAAAGAAAAAAGTCCAGAATAAACAAATCCACAGACACAGGAAGTAGTAGATTTGTGGTTGCCTACGATTTGGGGTTTTGTGGAAGAATTCAGAGTGACTTCTAATAGTTTTTGGGTTCTATTTGGGTCATGAAGGTCATGAAAATGACTGAAAATTAGACTGTGGTGACAATTACAAGACTCTGTGAATATACTGAGTATATTCACTTTAAATGGTGAATTTTTCACTTTAAATGGTGAATTTTTCACTTTAAATGGTGAATTTTATAGCATATGATTTCTTGGCCAATAAAATAAGAAAAAAAGAAGAATCACCTGTCTGTTTCAAACGCATATTTCTGGGCCCAACCTCAGACCTACTGAATCACAATTTTACTAAGAAGGCAACCGAAGACTTTTGTTTGTTTGTTTGTTTTGTAAAGTACCCTAGAAGGTTCTTAAGGACATTAAAGTGTGAGAGCCTGGTATAAAACATGCATTATCCTAGCAAACACACAAAGTCTCTACCCATTGGTCTTCAAATCAACTTTTGCACTAGGCTAGCAAATAGTAGAACTACCTCTTTTCTTTCTATTTCTTCTAAGCTTTTACATAGTGGTTATTACCCGCCTGCTTCGTTCAGCCTGATAGCTTGCATTTCCACCCTAAAGCCCAACTGAATTTTTTCCTTCTTTGGATCTTTCAACATTTTTTTACATATACCATTGACTATGTATTTACTAGGGGCAATTCCCCCTTTACATGTATTATCTGCCCTTCAAGTATTCTTTTCTTTGAAATATTAAACCTAAAATCATGTATATATATTGAATCCTTGAGTCTACCTCTTTGTTCAATAGCCCATAGACAATAGGAAAAGTTCTGAAGGTATTAAAGGATTTTGTTTTATTGCTGATTTTTTGAGGCATGTAGCTTCTCCTGGAAGTAATACCATATAGTCAAATACTGGTAGAGAACATCTTTATTCAAATTTTATATTTGCACACTGATCTAATTAGGGTCTCTGAAAACAGAGAAGGTCTCTCTTCCCAATTGTGGGGTAGTGAACTTACTGGTTATTACAGATTAAGTTCTACAGAGGAATGATGCCACAGTAACTTTGGCACCAATTGTATTTAACTACAGTGAAAGAGATCAAAAGATCTACATATCAAAGAGACTTTGGGATTTTTTTGATTGGAAAAGTATTAAAGACAATGTAATTTTAAGGCTAACTTCTGAAGTAGACTGAATTATATGTTACTAGGAAAGTCTTTGGCCTAAATTCCCAGATCCTCACTCTCACACATTATACCTAAAAAGACTTCAAATTTCCCCATGAGATATTCAACCATTTTTAGGGTCTTGAAGGCCAAAACTCTTACAAAATTTCTTATTACTATAATATTCCCATGAGGAGTAGAAAATAATTTTTAATTACTTGAGAAATAGCTGGTTGCTGGGATGGACAAAGGGAACCCAAAGTAGAAAGAGAAATTAAAAATAAAAGGAGGGGTGAGTTCAGCAAAAGTTCTTTTTAATGACTACATGAATAAACCAAACAAGAAAACTAGCTTATTTTAAAATCCGATCTTTTTAAAAACTCAACAATGGAAAACACAAAAGCCACAGAACCAGAAAGAACATTTTAGTTAAAAGAGAGGCATGTAAATAATAATAAATTTAATAATTAAACTTACATATAAATAATTGATTGCCCAAAGGAGAAACAAAACAGACAAGCAGACAAAATAAGCAATAACAGACCAGCACAGTTACAGGCATGGGATCCCATTCTGTTTGTTTTTGCACATATAAGAATATTATTTGAATTTTCAGCAATTAAAAAAAGTAAGTATGCTAAATTCATCTCCTCTACCTACTTGTTCAGTCACAGAGTATTAGATATGCAAATAAACATGCCAACATTGTTGGAAAAACAAAAAACCCACAAACTTCTTTCTGGTTTGTCACGAAGTGCCTTCAAATAACTTTCTGTAACCACTTTTATGTAGTGCTTTTTTGTGTCATTACCAAATGACTTGTGGCCACTAAGGAAGGGCCCTGGTCACACTTCCCTTCCTGCCTGAGGTCAGAGTTAGCCGCTGTAAATAGGGTCCACAGATGCTTACCAGCTGAGGCCATGCTGCCTGGATTGCCCTCAGTCTGAACACAGCAGGAGTACGAGAGCCAGGCCATTTCTTTCTGACACAGGATTCTAACAGACAGTTTTTGCTAGAGACTGGCCAATATTGCCTCAGCTGTGCAACCATCTGGGCTCTACCCACGCACTCTTTCTTTCCTTTCACCATTCCTGAATGTCAGAGCTCCTCTTTAACCTTTTTCCTTTAGAAGTACTTCCCCAATAAATCTCTTGATTGTCTGATTCTGTCTTGACCTCTGCTTCTTAGAGTACCTGAACTGACACATGGTGAAGATTCTTTTCTTTACCCAACTTTAATCAGGCTCTGAACTTCCTCCTAGGCCCATCTGTTTACTCTCTTGTAAAATCCAGTTTCAGCAAAAGAACCCTGCGAAGTCAGTTTAGCTAGGACTCCCCGTCCTCGATAGCTGATGGTTCTCAGTATCTCATCATCCTTGACATCTGACCATGTTCCTCCTGTACCAATCCACGGATGATGTCTGATCACCCCAGCCTGTTTTCAGCAAGAATTCTGATTAGGTGGATTTGGCTAGAAATCCCTGTACCCTTGGATTGTTTCTTTGTAGTAATTTTCTATCTACTGACCCAACCCTGCTTTTTGGCTATAAATTCCCGCTTGTCCTTCCTACACTTGGAGTTGAGCCCATTCTCTTTCCCTCGCTGCAAAATTCCATTGCAGTGGTCCCTGTATCTATTGTAATGGTCCTGAATAAAGCCTTCCTTACTATGCTTTTAATGTGTATCTTTGAATTTTTTTTAACACTGATTACTCATGATAAATGAAGGATACATTTAAGGATTTCTTTTTCCTTTTGTTAAAGCACTGTAAAATCAACTTCATAGGATAAACTGTAGACATATTTATGCTTCCCAAGTAATCATTTTACACCTATCACATATTTGCACCAGATACATAAGGCATTACCGTTTAAAAAATTTGGCCAGTAATTTCTCTACTTAAGAGCATTTTAGATACAGAAGATATTTGCTAAAAAATTCACATACAACATAATATTTAATTTACATATCTTTAGTGTTACCTGTATTATTTTCACAGTCAGATCATGATGTTCTTTTAGGCTAATGATTTTAAAACAGCAATATCAGTATCAAGAGAAAAGGAAGCAGAGAGTGTCGATGGTAAATGGCCACAGGGTTAAGCCAATTCTTGAAAGTCAAAGAGTTTTTGTAATTTTATGATATTTTCTTTGAAAACTTCTTACAATCATTTCTTAAATCTGAATATTTCCAATGCAAGCCAGTTGTAAGAGCAAGAAAAAGGCAAAGGCATGTAGAATATCACAATAATTGTAATGATAATTAGTTTAAAACATAGCTCTAATCAGATTTTACTTGTGGGAGCTATAAAAAAAGTCTTGGGAACCTTGGGCTACATGATAAATACTTTCCAATCTCCAAGCAGAAAAACAGTTTCTGATGAGGTTAATATGTTCAATTTCAATCTGTAATTCCTTTTTTTTTCTCTTTTCTTTTATGCATATAATTGGTAAACAAATAAAAAAAGCCTGAAAGTTCTTTGGGAATTAGATTGAAATTTTTTTCTTGTTGATATTCTAATAGAAAGTGATGGCTTAAAAATACGTATTTTTTTTATTAAAAATACCACTTCTATGGTACTATGCTTTTAACCTGAGTGATAAAATAATCTGTACATCAAATCCCCATGACACATAATTTACCTATGTAAAAAACCCTTTACATGTACCCCTGAACCAAAAATAAAAGTTAAAATATATTTTAAAATGAGGAACATTGCATAAAATAGCAAATATTGATTTGAATATTTTCAAGAACAAGCAGTTGTTTTTGTACAATCAAGTCCTGCTTAAAAAGTTAATTGAGAAAGAGTTTCTAGATTACTCACTACAATTAGGGGAGGACAAACTCCTCTAGAAAAAAAATGGAAAAAACAATCACATATAATAATAATGGACTAGAGTGAAAATATTAAAATACAAAGAAAATAGAAAACAAACGGTTAACTAAAACGTTTGGAAGCAGTAAATAAACATAATTTCAAATTATATAATATTAGCCAAGCCAAATTAACCATTAATAATTTACAGAAATCGCTGAGGTTCTAAGTTGTGATTTTCCCATCTCACTCTAAAATTTAATAAATTGTTAGTCATTTGGTTAGGAAAAGTTGGCTTTTGCCATTAATACTAAATTAGCATTTCAAAGAGAGGCATATTACACAAAAGTGAGATAGGATAACCAAGTACTTTAGTATTAATGAAGGATATTCAGCACTATGTAAATATAGATGATAGTTAATTTTCAGTTTATATTTTAAAGGGTGATAAATAGTTTATTTCCTACCCCCCTCCAACCCCAGCAGTATTGTTGGACCACTGATGGAACAAAGGTCAAAAGGAAAAGATTACAATTAGGTGGCATTTTCAAGCTAGAAGTATATGCATGAGGAGGTTATTTGTGAATCAATATTTTTAAAGGCTATTTTTATTATAACAGCTTCCTAGCTTTAAGTAAGGGTTCTCTACTTGTTTATTTCTAAATGGCAAGGTCCCCAAATTAGAATTTTAATTTACCATAGCGGGTTTTAAATCAGTCGATTATTGACCCTAGATGCAGCAGAAAGAGCATTCAGCCAAGACTTGACCTGAGGAATTTAGGAATTGACTGAGAACCCATCAAAATAAACTAGAAGAGACAGGATGCTGGGAATTTTGTTTGGGAGGGAGCTGTCCATGGTTCCGTTAATTTTGGTGGAACTATGACCACATAGACAACAAATTCCTTGGTTTTAGGATGCATAGGTCAAAAGTCATTTTCAGGGAAACACAGTGAAATGGACCTCCTATTGTGGAAGGATAAGGGAGAAAGTGTAAAACAGTGCAAAGGGGAGGCATGAGCCTTTTCGTCAGGAAGACTGGTATCATCCTTGACCCTTTGGCTTTTACACCCCATATCCCACCTGTCTGCAAGTCCTCTGGCTCGACCTCCAAATGTGTATGTAGAATTGATCATTACCCACTGGCTCCACTGCTACAATCTAGTTGATATTCTTTCATCTGGGTTATTACAACAGTTTCTACTGTTCTTCCTCATGGAACTACAGCCTTTTATCAAAACAGCAGCCTGAGAGATTATTTTAAAATCAACTAGATTCACTCGGTCCAATCTTCTCAGTCATTGTTAAAGACCCTTCACAATCCAACCTTACTTTTTTTCAGTCACACTGACTCCCTTTCCTAAGCACTCCCTGCACACACCAGCTGGATATCGGGTTACACTGTCTTCTCCCTCTACCAAGAGGGTTCTTCTCTCCCGTCTTCTCATGGTGTGTGTGTTCTCATTCCTCTGAGGAGTTTGCTCAAATGCTATCTTCTTAATCAAAGGTTTCTCTGGCCATTTAAAGATAATCCTCAACCCCCACTCCCAAGAACTTCCTATCCCCTCCCTGATTAATTTTTCCCCAAATACACTCATTTAACCAATGTTATTTATTTACTGTCCCACCTAGAATGTAGTCTTCCAAGAGCAAGCATTTTTCCCCTGATTTGTTCAGTACCTCACCATGAACAATAATGCCAGGTTTTCAGAAAAGATTTAATTAATCCAAGCTCTACTACTTGTTAGTTGCTCCATAATCTCTTTGGATATAAATGAATGAAGGTAGGTCTTAGTTCTATAACAGACAGGATGAATGAAAACACCAAAGGATACTCAAAAAGATTTGCAAAAGCAGGCTAGAAAAAGGATAAAAAGATTTACCATTACTTCAGCCAGTGAAGAGAAAATCAAACAATCTAATTACAGTTTGAGTTTAAGGACTTATATTTTGAAGGAAATAACCATATCATTTCCTTTTTTCTTTCTTTTTTTTTTTTTTTTTTTTGGTGGATGGTGGAGCAGCGTTACGGAGTTTTGTTCTGTCACCCAGGCTGGAGTGAAGTGGTGTGATCCCGACTCACTGCAACCTCTGCCTCCCGGGTTCAAGCAATTCTCATGCCTCAGCCTCCCAAGTAACTGGGACTACAGGCACGTGCCACCATGACTGGCTAATTTTTTTATTTTTTTTAGTAGAGATGGGGTTTCATCATGTTGGCCAGGCTGGGGCCTGACCTAAGGTGGTCTGTCCGCCTCCGCCTCCCAAAGTGCTGAGATTACAGGCTTGAGCCACCGTGCCTGGCCTGAAGCCATTTCTTATGAGAAGATTTTACACATAAGAGAGCCGACTTGTTCAGCATTTATATGTTAAATGTGAGGGCATTTCTTACTGCCAGTAAGGGATTTAATGTATATTGATGGGGTGCCACTGGTGTTCTCTTGAACTTTTCATGCTGCTTTAGCATAAACAACTCTCTGGGAACACTTCATAATATTTCTATGGTTTGAAGCTCACGCTTCACTGTTTAGCAGATGCCCATTGTACAAAATTCCAAGACAAGTACAGTATGACAACAAGACGGCTTAATTTATTCTTAAATACATGTTATTTTGGAAAGGGCACTACATTCTAAGGAAAATGAGAGCAACTTAAGACTTTTCTTCTTTTAATTGCACTCTTTGTGTGTGTGTGGTTGTTTTATTTCCAGTATTATTACTATCTATAAGTAAAGTCTTTAATAATTTCATTTGTTTGTTAGTGGTAGGTTTCCATGGTACTATATATCAAGGTCAAGTTACAAATTCCTTTGTTCCTGAAAATGTTTGGGTCAAACAAAGCAAGGAATGCAGATTCTTTCCCCTTGTGCCTAAGTATAATTCTGCTCTGAGGATTGCTGACCCCAAGTCTTAGCTGGGTGTTCTCTTCTCTCTACATTACATGTGTAAGGACCCAAATGGAAGGATACAACATTTGGTTAGTTCCACATAGAACGTACTTTCATACCAATGATACATTTTCTTATCATTTACTTTTTTGTTTTACACAAAGCTTTCTAATATTTATCAGAGATAAGTTCTCACTCTTTCTCATGCATATGGACAAGAAATTCCCTTGGACATTTTTAAAATTGATTCCTTGTAATTCTATACCTGGTCCTACTCAGAGGTTACAAAATCACATTCAGAAATTTGATCATCAAATTCTTATGACCAGTAAATTTGTATCCACTAGGCACAATACTTTAAATTCTGTTGTTGTGCTGTTTGTTTGAATGCCTCTACCTTTTAGTTATTCACATTTCCCAAACTGTATGTTTGACTTTTAACTTCATAAGAGCCATCTTTGAGAATGGATAATACAAAATCAGATGTATGAATCTCCTTTAGGAAGTATGCTAACTTATAATTAGAGGTGGTTGCAAAATAAATCACTTATACCTTACTATGGGCTAAATTGTATCCTCCAAAGAGACACATTGAAGTCCTAACTGTGAAACCTATGAAAGCGGCCTCATTGGGAAATAGGGTTCTTGCAGATACAATCAGGTTAAGATGAGGTGGTAATGATTAGATCGATCCCTAATCCCATGAATGATGTCCTTATCAGAAGAAGGAAATGTGGATACAGAAATACAACAGGGAGAAGACCATGTGAAGATGGAGGCAGAGACTGGAGGGAGGCATCCAGAAGCCAGGGAATAATGAGTATTACTGGTAACCACCAGAAGCCAGAGGAGTGGAAAGATCCTCCCCTGGGGCCTTCAGAGACCTTAAGATCCTGCTGGACCTCCATTTTAGACTTCTAGCCTCTAGAACGTTGAGAGACTAGAACTATGTTGTTTTAAGCCACGATGTTTATGGTACTTTGATACGGCATCCCTAGAAAATCAATACATACCTCCAAAAAGTCTGTTTAGGATTCACTTTTCACATTCCTGAAATGACACTTATATCATTTAATAAATCTTGTCTCATTCCAATTTTTTTTGGGGGGGAGAACAATGAAAAGGGGCTAGAAAACAAACTTCTAAACAATAGATTTCCTGTTGGTACAAAAGCAAGGCAGCGGATACTTCACAGGGCTGACAAGTGGATCCTGAATGGGATGCTGAAAGTTCCATATTCTGTGATGGATGAGCCAAACCAAGGATTTCTGGAAAACTACCTGGGAGGCTTTTCACGGAGTGTATTCCATTACTAAGAAACTTTCAGGCAGCCAAACGCTTGAAGGAGTGTTGGTATTTTTCTATAATAAATAGCTAAGGAGCCTGATAACCACATCCTCTAATTATTTTACAACATAACTACTTAATAAAAATCTATGTTTACATACTTATCTAGTTAGCTCGTTTTTGCCATTACTTTCAATGGCAAAAACCCCAATTACTTTTGCACAACCTAATATTTAAAATTCATGGTCTACTTCAATGAGGATTGAGAGGCCATTGTTATAGACTATATGTTTGTGTCCCTCCAAATTCACATATTGAAACCCTAAGCCCCTGTGGGATGGTATTAGGAAGTGGGGCCTTTGGGGGTTAATAGGTCATGAGGGTGGAACCCCTATGATGGGATTGGTGTGCTCATAAGAAAAGACTTAAGAGTGTGTGCTCTCTTTCTCTCTCTCTCTTTTTCTCCAATGAGAACATACAATAAGAAAATGGTTGTCTGAAGCTTCTCATTATGTGCCCTCAGTAGACATGGAAACTGCATGTACCTTGATACCTTGCTCTTGGACTTCTCAACCTCAAGAACCATGAAAAACATATTTCTGGTGTTTAGACCACTCAACCTATAGTATTCTGTTCTAGTAACCAAAACTGACCAACACAGCTACATAATGGTGAAGTGGAAAGATGTGCCCTCTTATTAAACTTTATTAACACAAATCCTATCAAACTCAGGACAGCTCCGCTGCCCTCTTTTTATCTTGCCTTCACCACTTGCTTTGGTACCTTCCTAAAACCTGCCTCCTTCCCCACCGAGTTCTTTAGAACTCCCCTTCCAATAAGACTGGCTCTAGAAGCTTCATATCTCTCCTCTTCAGCCTATAGCTCCTTTCTCTTTTAATGAAAACAAGAGATAAGAAAAATGCCCAAAACAAAGAAAATTTAGAAACTTAGAAATCGTACTGCTCTCTCATAACCGTGGGTTCCAGCCTGTATCAGAAAGCTTATTACCACGTCAAGAGTCAGTAGGTAAATGTAATTATTGTGTTTAACATTCTTTTGATTATTAACATCAATGGAGTGTTATCTAAAAAAATTCTAGTTGGAGGAAAATAAAACACGTTAAAGCAGCTAAAACATACTTTGCTGAAGAAACATCCCAAATAACGGATCTCTTTCTTTGCTTATTCCCAAGAAAAAAAAAAAGCAAAAGAATTCTTGGTAATTAAACATCATCTGATCATGGATGTTACAAAGGAGAACTAAGAACTTTGCTGGGATTAGCAGGGAGTAAACATAGAGATAAAATTGCACACTGGTGTGAAACGACCCAGCCTGGGCTGCAAAGAAAGCTATGCAACCGGGACTTAACTTCAAAAGAAACAAAATGTGGACATGTTTAAGGGTTTGCAAACAAAACAGAGTGTAGGACGGCAAGAAAGCCTTTTCTTGTGGCTTTCAGTGAGCAGGAAAAATACTTTTCTTCAGTGAGTGTG